>NC_080574.1:103249158-103552188 GCF_029962835.1 Magnolia sinica | reverse complement strand
GCACAATGAAACATGATCAATGATTCCATGTCGTTTATGGCACAAGTTGAGACCCAAACATAGACAACGCAAATAGAACTTGACCACAATCTCAAAGAGCCACTTGTAAAGTACAAAGGCAAAGAATTGAATGTTTTAGACTAGTGGAAGTCAAAAGCTTATGAATCACAATACCCTATGCTATCATTGATGGCATGAGACATTTTTAATTCTAATTTCAACCATGGTATCAGAATCTCTGAAATTCGGGGGTCGAGCATAACTCGGCTCCCGAGTTCCAAAACATCACTTATGCAACATAATTAATGAATGATGTATGTTGACGGTATTAGCACATAAACATGGGATAGATTAAGCCAAAACACAGATATGATTCAGGGATAAGTGAATAAAGCAAGCGGAAGACTTATAGTAAAATACGTGTACAAGTGTAAGTCCCCTGAATTACATATACAACCAGATCATGTAAAAGTGTTATTTATCAAAATTATAAGTACAAGTTACATCATTTCGTTCCCAAAATAATCATCCCATAGATCCCGCGCAATAGGATCGAGGCTCGCTAGAACCCGTCAAAAAACTTATAGGAGAAGGCGGCCTCGTCGTCATCCAGCTCGCTCTGCCTCGGACGTCGCATCCACATCTTGCAACATCGGGGCCTAAGACAGAGTCTGGTGGGTGTTTAACACCGCCCCAGAAACGTGGGAGTGAGTGATCAACTCAGTGGAACAATAAGGCACTGGTTAACATGTTATCAGTTCAATCAAATAGTAATGATAAAGCAAGACAATTAAATAAATCCTAAGTACTCTTGTTAATGCAAGGATGAATACAATATGATGCGTGCCCTCACGCGTACAGCCTCAGCGTCTTCATCTTACATTACGCATGACATCGCCTCAAAGTGCGCCACATCTACAAAGCACATGCAAATGCGGTGCATGGATATGATTACCAAGTTGTTATTAGTCCATTTCACACAGCAGGATTGGGAAGCTAAGATACCTTCCTCAGATCACCATCCAACAGAGATCCATACTAGGGTCGTCAATCCTAGACATCACATACGATCATATAGAAGAGGTCGTAGCAAACGACTCGTCACCAAAAAATGCACACCTTTCATGCCCTTACTACCACAGATCGGCTCGTCACCTCCTTGCGGTATCCATGTATGCTCGAGGTCACTACAAAGGGCTCGTCACCAATCAATGTAGGCCGACAACACGAATATAGTGTCCCATATCACCATAATCGGCTCACGAGTTTGGTTGCTCACTTTGGTCACTACGGGGAGGCTCGTCACCCCAGCGTAGGCCGACGGCTCGACCACGGTGTCCCATACCACCATGTCGGCTCATGAGTCTTAGCGGATCGGTACCATGGTTATTATGATTTGACTGGTTAGTTCGGTACCCTAGTTTCAAGCAGTATGGTCCATACATGGTTAAGATTCACTGGTCAATCGGGTTTGTTGACGAACTCGACTAGCACGAGCGCACGTTGAATTGAGCGACATAGAGTGCGCAAACACTCCGCGTGGCCAAACCACGCCGCCAACTCTAATACGACTCGGGTTCGTCTAATGCGTCTCACGTGGCGAAAGCAATCTCAACCACGACCATAGGGTCAATTACCGATTTCTTGGACTAAGGCATAGTCCCAAACATCCTACACTACGACAGATATTCATATGGAATGTAAAACAATAATGGAACAACCACTCAAATCATGGTACATACACATCTGAAGAATATCAACTTAACATAAATGTAAGAATAGGAATGATTGAATTTAAATAAATTGTAATGTAAATGCATAAGGAAATCATGCGCATCCATAGAAGTATTGAGAATCACTTCTCAACGCCCGCATTTAGTGTAATCAATTACACGTAGATCATTCATGCATTTCTACAAACACTTAGCATTCATGGAACAACATACATGACGTATGTTGAAACACATGCACTTAGACATTTCCTTTTCCCAAGGAGTTGTCATACATGCATCTAGCATACATACATGACCAATAATCATGGCAAGCACAAGTGCGTATTTTATACGTATACGGTACTTTATAAATACACTTAGAATACACAAATCTCAATATAGCACATGCATATCGGAAAGCAATGCAAACATAACATTTGACATGTGAAATCTCATCCATAACAAGAATAAATCACTAACCGGGATTGAAAGCCTTGAAAACCATAACCTATACACTTAAAGTCCGCACCTTAAGCGAAGAAAGAACCGCCAAACCTGATTTAGACGAGTTGTCTTCGTCAACGGCGCAAGAATACCCTAAAATAAGGATAGAAATGAGATACAACAACACCAAGTCTAATCTAAGCTCTAACACAGTTAGGGTTAGGTTAACTTACCCCAAAAAGAACTCAGAATTGTCAGAGGAACGATTCAAAGTGAAGGTTCAAAGGTGAAGAAGAACAAGGAAGAATCAAGATGATTCACCAATCAATCTCTCTCACTAACTCTCTCTTTTCCACTCTCTTTCCAAGCTAGGGTTAGAGAAAATTCGTATGGAAATGAGAGCTAGGGTTTAAGGACTATATATAGGCCTTAAAATGATGAAAATAACCCGGGTCAAGGTATACTTAGGTTATAACCAAAGTACGCCTTTCTCGATCCAACGAAGCACTTCGGTGGGCCTATAACCACGAAAGGTCGGACTTAAGCTCACTTGACCATGGATCTAGGTCGAGCTGAGTTTTCGTACCGGCCGGCTCTTGATCAGCCGTGGCGGACCACACTCAATTCAACGGTCACGGAAACTCGATCGAGTCCACAAGCACTAGGATATGCCAGGGCCAACCATCCTGATTCGAGGGTGAAATTGGGTCGAGAATCCAACGGTCGAATGCTTAAAATCGTCGCCAAGCGACACGACTCAATTTCATAAAAAGCTTATTAAATTCCAACCGTTCTCACACTCTTCACTCCGAACTCAACCAAATCGACCCGGAAATCCGATCGACTTGATTTTCGAGGTGAAGACCAAGCCCAACTCGGTGACCGCAATACTTAAGATCATCGCCATCGGACTTTCGACGCGCCGTCAGGTCCGATCCGGATCTTCCAAAAATTCCCCAAACAGCTGGATTTAGCGATGGATCCCGGATCTGAGTAACGTAGCGCTCACTAATCTCACGTTTAGAGCCATGCAGATACAATTTAAAGTGATTGATGCGAATTTCACAAGCAATCTAGTAAGCGCTAATTACCCCAAAAACAACTACTTAAGGAAAGATTAGCACAAAAATTCCAAGGTCGTTACAATCTACCCCCTTAAAGAAAATTTCGTCCTCGAAATTCATACCTTCATATAATCCTCGAGGATCGGAGGGTAGGTCTTCCTGACCTCAGCTTCAGATTCCCAAGTAGCCTCTTCTACGCCATGATGCGACCATAACACCTTCACGAGAGGGATAACCTTGCTACGCAGCACCTGCTCCTTTCTATCCAGAATACGCGTCGGTTGCAATACATAAGTGGCATCCTCACTTAACTGCACTTGCTCCCAACTGATAATATGCGAAGGATCAAGAACGTACTTCTTCAGCATAGAAACGTGAAATACGTTATGCACGCCCGCAAGAGGTGTGGGCAACGCAAGGCGGTAAGCTACCGCTCCCACTCGATCCAGAACTTGAAATGGACCAATAAATCTCGGCGTCAGCTTCCCTTCTTACCGAACCGCAAAACTCCCTTCATAGGAGAGACCTTCAGAAAAACATGATCTCCCACTACGAACTCAAGCGGTCGACGCCTCGTATCCGCATAACTCTTATGCCTGCTGTGCTGCTAGAAGTCGACGTCGAATGATGTCAACCTTCTCTCAAGTCACCTGCACCAACTCGGGCCAAGCAAACTACGCTCACCAATTTACGCCCAACAATGTGGTGCTCGCACGGCGACCATACAACGCCTCGTAGGGAGCCATGCCGATACTCGACTGAAACTATTATTATACGCGAACTCGGCCCGAAGACAATCATCCCAACTGTCTTTGAAATCCAAAACACAAGCTCGCAACATATCCTCCAGGACTTGATTCACGCGCTCCGTCTCGCCCATCTGTTTGCGGATGAAACGCGATGTCTGAACTTCGATTTCACACCCATTGCTTCCTGGATACGAGTCCAGGAAGATAGATGTAAAACGCGTGTCTCTATCGGACACAATCTCGGGGAACTCCATGCAGACGCACTATCTCCTTGATATACAACCTAGCCAACTCGTCTGCAGAGTAAGTGACTCTGATCGGTAAGAAATGCGCCGACTTCGTTAATCGATCGACGATCACCCAAATAGAGTCAAATCCCTTTCTCGTCCTCGGCAACCCAGAAATAAAATCCATAGAGATGAAATCCCACTTCCATTCAGCTATGGGCATGGGCTGCAACAACCCAGGAGGTCGGCGATGCTCTGCCTTGACCTGCTGGCACGTGAGACAACGAGAAACAAATTCAGCAATCTGGACCTTCATATTGTCCCACCAATAAGACCTCTTCATATCCTGATACATCTTCGTGCTACCTGGATGCATCGCAAGCTTAGAACTATGGGCTAACTCGAGAACCTCACGTCTCAAGTCAGGGATGTCAGGAACACATAACCGGCCACGAAAACGTAGGCCCCCATCAGAACTAACACTCCAGTCGGAGTTCCCATCTGTACCAACCCGCTGCCTCATCTTCACTAAGAGCTCATCATCTGCCTGAGCTGCAACGATCCTCTCGTCGATAACGGGCTGTACACGAATGTGTGCGATAACCTCATACGGCTCAACCACCGTAAGCTTCTGCTCAAAATCGCGCACGAACTCCAACATCTCCCACTCTGCTATCATCAGCGGAGCCGCAAACTCCAAAGCCTTCTTGCGACTCAACGCATCCGCCACAAGGTTCGCCTTACCAGGATGGTAAGAAACATCGAACTTGAAGTCCTTCAATGTTTCCATCCATCTGCTCTGCCTCATATTCAAATCACGCTGCGTGAAAATATACTTAAGGCTCTTGTGGTCGCAAAAGAGCTCGAACTCCTCACCATAGAGTTAATGTCTCAAAATCTTTAATGCGAAGATGACATGTGTTTTCAAGTCGTGCGTAGGGTAATTCTCTTCGTGTTTCCTTAATCGACGCGAAGCATAAGCAATCACCCTGTCCTTCAGCATAAGGACACAACCCAGACCACGAGAGGCGTCGGTATATATAATATACTTAACCCCTTGCTCGGCAATACTACAGAGGCGGACGTCAACTTGTCCTTGAATCTGAAAAGCTAACTCCGCTGCTCACTCCAAGCAAACTTCAAATCCTTCCGTGTCACCGCGACAACAGTCAGGCAATCTTCGAGAAGTCCTGAATAAAGCGTCGATAATATCCTGCAAGGCCAAGAAAACTCCTCACCTCAGAAACTGAACCAGGCTGCTTCCAGTCCTGCACTGCAGCTACCTTGGCAAGGTCGACGGCTATACCTTCCCACCACATGTCCCAGGAACTTGACTTCCTCTTTCCAGAAATCACACTTCTTGAATTGTGCGAAAAGCTGATGCTCCCTAAGAGTACCCAAAACCGCTCTTAAGTGCTCCTCGTGCTCTGCCGGCTCGCCGAATAAATCAAGATGTCATCAATAAATACAATGACGAATCGAAACAGAAACGGCCGAAATACCCTGTTCATCGGATCCATGAACACGGCCGGTGCGTTTGCGTAAGACAACGACATCACAAGGAACTCATAATGACCGGAGCTAGTCTTACACGTCCCCATCCTTGACGCGCAAGCGATGATACCCGATGCAGATCAACCTTGAAAAGTACCGTGCCCCCTTCAACCGATCAAACAGATCATCAATCTTGGGCAAGGGTACTTATTCTTCACGATTACCAAGTTCAACTGCGATAATCAATACACAATCGCAAGGAACCATCCTTCTTCTTCACAAACAAAACAGTTGCTCCCCAAGGAGACACACTTGGCCGAATAAAACCCAATTCCAGCAAACCATCTATCTGCTTCCTCAACTCCTCCATTTCACTCGGAGGCATCCGATAGGTGGGTAAAGAAATGGGCGCCGCACTGCATAAGATCGATAGCAAAATCAATCTCACGGTCTGAGGAGGTAATCCAGAATCGACTCAAACACATCTTCAAACTCTGATGTAACGGCGTACTAACCAACGCCGCTCGGCCGAACTCTCCAACAGAGAAGAATAAAAATCAATACGAATAGGGTAACGAACCGGGAAAGTAACAATCTCGCCCTCGGGTCCATGCGCTTTCAGATCTCGCTTCACAATCAATCTCCCGCATCCTCGTGAGCCAATCCATACCCATAATAACATCGTAGTGATAAAGCGGTGCGACTAGCAAATCAACACGGATCGATCCACTTCAGATCGACCAAACAATCCATACAACGCTTGCCCAAGGCAGAGGACATCCCCGTAGCGGTAGTAAGCGTCACTCCTTGCATAGGAACAGGATCTCAAACCCAAACGCCTAACTGCGCATAAGAAATAAGAGAAGTAGTGGACCCTGTATCCACTAACAAAGAGGGAATACCTTCAATATGCCCTGTCACCTCAAAGGACCTCGGCACAAAGTCAGACATTCAGTTGAAAGCGCATGAACACGAGCTGCTGCCGCGATTCGGTGGAGGAACCATGGGCCGATGAGGTGGCCTGAAACCAGGACCTGCAGGGATGGATGAGCTGGCGCCGATCGAAGAGGAGGAGGAGAAATAACCGAGGCATCGGACGGCTAACCCTCTGCGGTGGAGTAAAACCACCGCTCGCATACGGGAAAAGCGAAACGGTCCAAGTGCCCAACCTTCCCACAATAAGAACATCTCAGATCAGCTCTCATCTGATGAGCGGGCGGCGCTGAACGCCTAGGAGGAGAATCAACACGCGGCCTCTTGCCAAGGAAAGGTGCACCATGAAAATCCGGTCGCGGCGTAGGAACCATCGGTGCTCGCATGCGGGATGCTCTATCTCCGTCCTGTTCTGCTCGCAAGGACATGCTCACTAGCTCCGCATATGAAGAAATGCTGCCACAGCAAATCTTCGATCGGATCTCGGGTCTCACCCTCAGAAAAACGCCGCATCCTCATCGGTTGACGCCCAGATCAAAGGAACATACCGCCCCAACTCAACCGGTTCTCATACTCCGTAACCGACAACCCTCCCTCGGAGGCGAAGGAACTCACTCTCCTTCTCATGTCTGTATAACCGGAAATACTTCTCGTGGAAGCGCGCCTCAAACGCCCGCCACGACCACACGAAGTCCTCCTTGACAGTGCGAAGCGTCTCACCACAAAAAGGCCTCCTTCTCAAACATGAAGGTGGCAAGCTCAACTGCTCGACCTCAGAGAAGCGGCCTCGGCATCTTAGAGATGCGGTCAATCCAATACTCGGCCTCCTCGGGTCTATGAGAACCCGCAAAGTAGGAGGTCGCAAGCGCTGGACCCAATCAATGTGGCACTAACACTGGCACTGGCGCTCCCGGATGGAGGCATAGGTGAAACAGTTGGAGTCCCCTATCGACTGAGCAAAGATGCCACCATGGAGGAGAGGAACTCCTCCTGCTGCTGCTGCTGCTGGTGGTGCTACCGCATCAACAACATCATCTGCTCAAACCTATCAACAGTGGAGTGAGAAGAAGGTGCATGGCTCGGCTCAGAAACCGAGGGTGTGAATGGAGGAGCCATAGGTGTCGACCCAACACCGACGCAAGATACCCGCCTGCGGATCTGAATGGCTATCGCTCAAGGGAAGAACCCCAGCAAGCGACTCAATCAGAGATAGACGGGCCGAAGTCTTGAACCCTTAGGAGGCATCCCTACATTAAATCAAAGGATGCAACCTGCCGATTCTAAGTCACATAATCCATCCACACAACAACAACAACAACACCAAAACAAACCACATGCATTCCATTAACCAAAATCGTCGCAATACAAGTAGTGCAGGCAATACATGAATCACGACTAGGAAAGCATGAAAACAACAACATCTAACACCTCAAACAACCACAACTACTACAACCACTAACACTACAACACTACAACAACACCAACTACAAGCCAACAACGGCCACACACATAAAGAAACACCAAACAAAGCAAAGACGGCCACGACGATGCTACTCGTCGAAATCAAGGAGACGGAGGCGGGGCACCCTTATCCTGCAAGCAACACAGAATAGACTTAAAGTCCGGGACATCTTCTTGAACTTGTGCTTAACCAAGCCTCGAAGATCCACCATCTCTTGGTGTAAAGCAGCTTGCCCTTCTTCAAGCCGTGAAAGACGGGCCTCACAGGCAATCAGCTCTTCGCCCTGCTCATGCACCACAGGAGGAGAGCGATCACTCGAATCCTGTGCCTCACTCTCTTCCTCGTCTTGCTCTGCTTCTTCCTCAGACTCCGCACCGCCTTCAGCATAACTCTCGTCATCGCCACTCTCAGACCCGGGCTCACCCTCGGAGGCCAGCCGACCAGAACCAACCTCCATCAGCTTAAGGGTCCTCAAGTTGATATAGCGAACAGGGACCGGCTTCTCGGCTCCAAGCCTATAGCCAAACTCATGTGCGATCTTGCAAATGAGGCGGCCAAAGGGAAGAGACTCGGTCCGTCTACTCGAACGAGCGATGAGAATAATCGGGCGCAAGACGTACGTCGGCACACACAACTTCGCATCTTCTGCCCCACCCGATATAGAAAATCTACCATCGGGCGTGCACTGCGATTGCTCCACCTCGGATACACATTGAACGTAAAGATGTGGTGAAGCAACGGAAGTCGTCCGTCATGTGAGAAGCCAAAAGACTCTTATTCGGCGGCCACTCAACCATACGACCACACAAGAATTGGGTGCGACGATCCTTCTTGCGCACACTGTCCACATTCTTCTCGCTGGCATGCACTTCCCCAAGTGGCACCTTCAAGAGTCGGGATATCAAAGCAACATTGACAATTCCAACTCGACCGCTACCACAGGGAATCTTGAACTGCAGAGGATCCAGCGAAGGCTCCAGAATGTTGGTATAAAAGGCCCGAACAGTGCTAGCATTCGCGCGATACTCGCCTTCGAACAAGGGACCCCAACTAGCCCCTTCTAGGCTCTCCAACAAGAAGAACTCACCAAAGAGCCGCGGATCCGCATGAGCCTCAAAAAGGACTCTACGCCCTTCATAGACTCCATGCGACAATTCCGCCAACAAGGTCCTACTGACAGGAGCTCGAGGATCGAGGTCCCGCTTCTTCTGGAACTCGCGCGTGGCGGATGTGCTAGCGGCGGCACCTCTCGGCCTCCGTGCACGGGTTGGGCGGCTCGGCCCGGCTTCATCCACGGGCGCTCTCTTCTTCCCCATCAAGGAAAGAAGGGAAGAAATGGAAAAGATGGCCGTCACAATCTCAAAGAGGGCCATGAGAAATGAGAGAAAGAGAGAAATAGGAAGATGGTGAAGCTTCCACACAACTATGAGCCAAAAAGGGAATGAAAGGGCTCAAATGAGAGGGAAAGATGGAGAAATCAGCAATGGAATAGAAGATTTGAGAATGGGGTGATGGGTTTGCACGAAAATGGGAGGAAGATGAAGATTTGGGAGAGATTTGAGAGAGTTTGGAGAGGTTTTGGGAGGAAAGGAAAGCTTGGAGGTGGGTGTTGTGAAGGAAATAGATGAAAGGAAGGGTTTTAAAATGAAAACCGTGGAGGGGTGGGCCACACAAGCCTCATGGACGATCGGCCCACGTCGGCCCGGCCCGCCTGGCCCGGCGACCGGCGATCCCTCGCCGAACCGGCGATGGCATCGCCGGTCTCTGGACATATCGGCGATGCCTCGCCGATTTGGCGAGGTCCTCCTGGTCCTCCTTGGTCCAAATGATGTGGTCCCCCCCTGGGTCCCACAGAAAATGCCCCGATTGGCCCCTTGTGTAATTTGAAGCCTATCGGGTCATTCTGACAGAAATCTGATGCAAACAGCGATTTCTGGAAGGTTTAAGATGAATAATGGGAAGATAGACCATCTACACTCATTAATAGAGGGTCTAGGAAAGGTTTCGGGTCGCTGTGTGTGATCAGGTAAGGGTACAGACTCGATCTCGGCAAAGGTTTTCAGGAAACTTTCGCCGATAGAAACTACGGAGCACAAACACAAAGCGATGATAGACCCGCACCCAATTACACTATAGTGGCGACAACGTGCGGTGTGTGACCATAACCCAGGTCCGGTTTAATCCAGATCATGCTCTGATACCAACTTGTAATGCCCTGAAATTCGGGGGTCGAGCATAACTCAGCTCCCGAGTTCCAAAACATCACTTATGCAACATATTTAATGAATGATGTATGTTGACTGTATTAGCACATAAACATGGGATAGATTAAGCCAAAACGCAGATATGATTCAGGGATAAGTGAATAAAGCAAGCGGAAGACTTATAGTAAAATAGGTGTACAAGTGTAAGTCCCTGAATTACATATACAACCAGATCGTGTAAAAGTGTTATTTATCAAAATTATAAGTACAAGTTACATCATTTCAGTTCCCAAAATAGTAATCCCATAGATCCCGCGCAACAGACCGAGGCTCGCTAGAACCCGTCTGAAAACTGCATATAGGAGAAGGCAGCCTCGTCCTCATCCACGCCTCAGACGTCGCATCCACATCCGCAACATCAGGCCTAAGACAGAGTCTGGTGGTTGTTTAACTCCGCCATAGAAACGTGGGAGTGAGTGATCAACTCGGTGGAACAATAAGGCACTGGTTAACATGTTATCAGGTTCAATCAAACAGGAATGATAAAGCAGGACAATTAAATAAATCCTAAGTACTCTTATTAATGCAGGTATGAATGCAATATGATGCATGCCCTCACGCGTACACCCTCACCGTCTTCATCTTACGTTACGCATGACATCGCCTCAAAGTGCGCCACATCTACAAAGCACATGCAAATGCGGTGCATGGATATGATTACCAAGTTGTTATTAGTCCATTTCACACCAGATTGGGAAGCTAAGAGACCTTCCTCATAGCACCATCCAACAGTGATCCATACTAGGGTCGTCAATCCTAGACATCTCATACGATCATATAGTTGAGGTCGTAGCAAAGGGCTCGTCACCAATCAATGCACGCCTTTCATGCCCTTACTACCACGGATCGGCTCGTCACCTCCTTGCGGTATCCGGGTATGCTCGAGGTCACTACAAAGGGCTCGTCACCAATCAATGTAGGCCGACCACGAATATAGTGTCCCATACCACCATAATCGGCTCACGAGTTTAGTTGCTCACTGGTCACTACGGGGAGGCTCGTCACCCCAGCGTAGGCCGACGGCTCGACCACGGTGTCCCATACCACCATGTCCGGCTCATGAGTCTTAGCGGATCGGTACCATGGTTATTAGGATTTCACTGGTAAGTTCGGTACCCTAGATTCAAGCAGTAGCGTCCATACATGGTTAACATACATCGGACAATCGGGTTAGTTGACGAACTCGACTGCACGAGCGCACGTTGAATTGAGCGACATAGAGTGCGCAAACACTCCGCGTGGCCAAACCACGGCCCCACCTCTAATACGACTCGGGTTCGTCTAATCGTCTCACGTGGCGAAAGCAATCTCAACCACGACCATAGGGTCAATTACCGATTTCCTGGACTAAGGCATAGTCCCAAACATCCTACACTACAACAGATATTCATATGGAATGTAAAACAGTAATGGAACAACCACTCAAATCATGGTGCATACACATCTGAAGAATATCAACTTAACATAAATGTAAGCATAGGAATGCTTGAATTTAAATAACTTGGAATGTAAATGCATAAGGGAAATCATGCGCATCCATAGAAGTATTGAGAATCACTTCTCAACGCCCACAGTGTAATCAATTACACGTAGATCATTCATGCATTTCTACAAACACTTAGCATTCATGGAACAACATACATGACGTATGTTGAAACACATGCACTTAGACATTTCCTTTTCCCAAGGAGTTGTCATACATGCATCTAGCATACATACATGACCAATAATCATGGCAAACACAAGTGCGTATTTTATACGTATACGGTACTTTATAAATACACTTAGAATACCCAAATCTCAATATAGCACATGCATATCAGGAAAGCAATGCAAACATAACATTTGACATGTGAAATCTCATCCATAACAAGAATAAATCACTAACTGGGATTGAAAGCCTTGAAAACCATAACCTATACACTTAAAGTCCGCACCTTAAGCGAAGAAAGAACCGCCGAACTGATTTAGACGAGTTGTCTTCGTCAACGGCGCAAGAATACCCTAAAATAAGGATAGAAATGAGATACAACAACACCAAGTCTAATCTAAGCTCTAACACAGGTTAGGGTTAGGTTAACTTACCCCAAAAGAACTCAGAATTGTCAGAGGAACGATTCAAAGTGAAGGTTCAAAGGTGAAGAAGAACAAGGAAGAATCAAGATGATTCACCAATCAATCTCTCTCACTAACTCTCTCTTTTCCACTCTCTTTCCAAGCTAGGGTTAGAGAAAATTCGTATGGAAATGAGAGCTAGGGTTTAAGGACTATATATAGGCCTTAAAATGATGGAAATAACCCCAGGGTCAAGGTATACTTAGGTTATAACCAAAGCACGCCTTTCTCGATCCAACGAAGCACTTCTGGTGGGCCTATAACCACGAAAGGTCGGACTTAAGCTCATTGACCATGGATCTAGGTCAGGCTGAGTTTTCGTACCGACTGGCTCTTCAGATCAGCCGTGGCGGACCACACTCAATTCAACGGTCACGGAAACTCGATCAGGTCCACAAGCACTAGGATATGCCTGGGCCAACCATCCTGATCAGAGGGTGAAATTGGGTCAGAATCCAGCGGTCAGAATGCTTAAAATCGTCGCACAAGCGACACGACTCAGATTTCATAAAAAGCTTATTAAATTCCAACCGTTCTCACACTCTTCACTCCGAACTCAACCAAATCGACCCAGAACATCAGATCGACTTGATTTTTGAGGTGAAGACCAAGCCCAACTCGGTGACAGCGGCTAAGATCATCGCCATCGGACTTTCGGCGCCGCGGTCAGGTCCGATCCAGATCTTCCAAAAATTTCCCGGAACAGCTGGATTTAGCGATGGATCCCGGATTTCGAGTAACGTGGCGCTCACTAATCTGCACGTTTAGGCCATGGAGATACAATTTAAAGTGATTGATGCGAATTTCACAAGCAATCTAGTAGAGCGCTAATTACCCCAAAAACAACTACTTAAGGAAAGATTAGCACCAAAATTCCAAGGTCGTTACATAAACCTATAACCTGTTTTTAGCACGGGGAGTAGGGTCATGAATAAGTATTGAAGCTCACTTACACCAGAATCAATTAAAGTGCTCATTTGTACACAGTATTGGTTGTGTTCGATCTGGGGAAAAGGAAACTCTATTGATGAGGAGTTCGAGGAAGAGGTGAATAAGAAGCAAGATGAGACAGTACCTGGAACAATTGCATGAAGTAGGATGAGACAAGACATTTTATTTCCATTACATTTGCTTATGACAGTTTGATAGTTATTTTTTTCAACTTGAATTGTAACATTTGATGGGTGGATGTATATTTTTTTATACTTATCAGCGTATGTATTTTAATTTTTTTTTTTTGTTCTTTTTTGTTTATACTTTTAAATGAATTAATGTTGCTTAAATCTTATATCGTTGACTAGTTGCATATGTTTATCTTCATTCCTTAATTATTTGTGTTACCTTAACCTAACCAAATATTCTTTCTTTCAAAATTCACACTTATAGACATGTCATCGGAAGATAATCCATCAACAAATATTTGAAATTATGGAGTACAAATCTAGTCCTAGGATGAAAAGATAAAGTAATAATGCAAGTTATGTTGCATATAACTTGTACACAAAATAAATTAGTTAAAATTATATTTGGCTTGTCGGGGAGGAGACACTATCCCATGTAACAAAGCTCCTCCAGAAGTTCAGGATTTATTTCAAGTCATTCTTGACCCAAATACAAAGACTCTCACCTCTTCCCCTATAACTAATATAACCATACACAGAAGATATAAAAGTAGGCATATTATAAATGAAGAAAGGTCAAGTAGATGAAGAGCCCCCACACTTAGTAGAGAAGAAAAAGACATACTATTAAGGGAATAAGAAGCACACGATTATAAAGAAGTTGTAAAACGAAGCTTGAAATTGGCATCCAGGACCAGACAACATCAACCCTCTCCAAGATAATATGATGTCAAAGCAAGACGAGTACAGGACATGAGCCAGGTGATAAATCATCGAAATTTCTTAAAAGTCTTGCTGCATTTTATAGGTAGTTAGGAATCCTATACAAATTAGATCATAAAAAGAGGTTAAAAAACTCGTTAAATATATGAATGATGACGATAGAAAGACATCTCCACCATTCAATTTAGAAGAGGTAAACAAACATCTTTTAGACACCTCCAGCTTGGACTTAGCCTAGAGTTCTCCCGCAGTCCAAGCCATAAAAAGAGAACCAAAGGATGATTCTGACAACAAAAGTGGAGGAGGGGGTTACTATTATGGACAATGCTACTCGAGTTACATGACACAAAGGCATTCATGTAACGCCCTGAAAATCAGGGGTCGAGTAAGAGCCCAACTCTCGAGTCCCAAAACATCACTTATGCAACATATATGATGATGATTAAATGTTGTCTGTATTAGTGCATTAAACATGAGTGGGATTATACCAAATCAGTATATCATACTCCAGAGGCAGTTAAATAACGCAAGCGGAAGACTGAGAGATGTATATAAGCGTATATGGAACGTATAGACCATTGCCGGTCTCCAGAGTATGAATACATTGCCAGGTCAAATAATTACATGTATTAGTTCAAAATACAAAATATCAAAGATAGTCCAACTACAAATGATAAGCCCTGTAGCCCCTGTCGATCAGGACGGTCTAAGTAAACCCTCCTGATAACTGCATATAAGAGAACTCCTCCTCGTCATCGAAGAAGTTAGGCTCTGCCTCATACGTCGCATCACCATCTGCAACTAAGAGTTTGGTTGGTGTTTAAAACACCATCCCAAAACGTGGGAGTGAGTGATCAACTCAGTGGAGCTATAAGGCAAAGGTTAACATGTTATCAATTCAATCAAGCAGAAATGATAAAGCAGTACAATAATCAAGCCCTAAATACTCTTGTTAATGCAAAGATGGTATGATATGATGCATGCCCTCGCCTGCACTCCCTCTGCGAACTTCATCTCATTGTCGCGGCATGCACCACTCCAGACACATGCTACTTCCTCACCAAAGCACCATACAATGCAATGTTATGATCATGTTAACCAAGTTCTTACTTAGGTTTATTCATACAGCAGGGTTGGGAAGCTAAGGTGCCTCTCTTATATCAATTCCCAAACAATGATCCATTATAGGATCGTCAATCCTAATAAATCTTATACGATGTTGTGGTTCTAGGTCACTACAAAGGGCTCATCACCTGATCAGTGTAGGCCTAATTTATACTCTAATTGCTACAGAAAGGCTCGTCGCCTCAACGTAATCTCAGAGTATGCTCGAGGTCACTACAAAGGGATCATCACCTGATTAGTGTAGGCCGACAGCTTGAAGACAGTGTCCCATACTATCGTATTTGGCTCACGAGTTTGGGTTGCTTACTGGTCACTACGGAGAGGCTCAACACCGAGTGTAGGCCGACAACACGACCACGGTGTCCCATACCATAATGTCCGGCTTATGAGTCTTAGTGGATCGTGGTACCATGGTTAAACGGGCTTTCCACTGGTGAGTTTGGTACCTTAGGTTCAAGCAGTAGCGTCCATACATGGTGAACATACATCGGGTCAATCGGGTTACTTGACGAGCTCGACTAGTATGAGCGTACATCGAGATGATCGACATGAAGTGCGTAAGCACTCCGTGTGGCCTAACCACTGTCGACAACCGAGGTACGACTCGGATTCATCGAACACGTCCTGAGTGGCGAAACGACCTCGGCCACCAAACCAGGACCTGTTACCGATTGCCTGGACTATACCATAGTCCCAAACATACTTCAAATACAATAGGAATACGTATGTGCTAGTCCAAAACAGCATGTAGCAACCAACTTAAACATAAGTCTCATTTGAGCATTTCAACGAACACAGTGTACATAATAGCGTACATAGGCATTTCAACCATAAAGCACGTAGTAGTGTATAGGATACATAAAGGAAAACTATAACCATGGTTAAGGGAATTGAGAATCCTATCTCAACACCCTCATTACATGCATTCCAACAAGTATTTCCTCGTTGAGGCATTTTATCAAACACTTAGACTACACACATTACATACATGTAATGACTTAGTTAAAACACATGTTATAGAAAATCCTTTCATAAGGAGATGTCACGCATACAATGATCATGCATTTACAATCAATAATCATGGAAAGCACGAATCATAAATCCAACATAGTTCATATATGTGTGTAAATTGTCGGAAACATCGCATCTAAGCATGTGGTATCATTCAAGTCAGTCATAAATCATTAACTGACATTGAAAGCCTTGAAAACCATAACCTAAATATTTATAGTCCGCACCTTTCGCCAGTAAACTCGAAACGAACTCAGTTTAAAAGCTAAGTCTTTATCTATGGCACCACAACAACCTATAACAAGGAATAGGTTAGTTATTCCACCATTTACACTATTCGAAATCCTAAAACAGATTAGGGTTAGGTTTTTTTACCTAAGAACGGAATCAAAAACGCCGCAATAGCGACACAGGAAGAGTGGTTAAGCGCATGGAGTAAGGGGATTGAATCCCAGGAAAAACCTCCAACTTTCTCTCTCACTTTCTCTCTCTTTCCTTCTCTTTTTCTCTTCTCTCCCCTAGGGTTTAGAAATTTGTATAGAGAAAGAGGAGGTTTTAAGCCTTTATATAGGTCCAGGACTGATGGAAATGGCCCCAGGGCCAAGGTATACTTAGGTTATATTCAAAGGGCGTCTGTTTCAGTCCAACGGAGCACTTCTGGTGACCGCCCTTCAGCATGCGGTCGGACTTAAGCTCCCTGACATTAGATCTAGGTCAAGCTGAGTTTTTGGTCCGATCGGATTTACATATCAACCGTGGCAGACCAGTTTCAGTTCGACGATCATCGGTACTCGATCAGGGCCACAGGTGCACCAACATGAGTTGGAAATTTTCCCTGATCTGAGGGTGTACTTAGGTCAGATTCCAACGGTCTGAATCCTTAGATTTGGCCCGCAAGTGAACGACTCAATTTACTTAAGTTTCAGTTCGCTTTCTAAAGATATTTGCGTTTCTCACACACTTCGCTCCGGGCTCAAGTTGTGCGTTCTTGGGCACTATTAGGACTTGATTTCTGAGGTGGTTGTCAAGTCCAATACTGCGGTCATAATTGTATAGTTTTGTAGTAATTGGACTTTCAACATGGGGTCTAGGTCCGATACGGAGTTTCAAGGTGCTCCCGAGAGCAACTGGATTTAGGGATTGATCCTAGATTTCAGGGTAATACAGCGTTAACGATTCTACATATTTTGAGTCTTACAGTTCGTGTTTATAGTGATCAGTGCTAATATCACAGGTAATCTAGTTCAGCACTAGATAATTCTCGTCTAATTTCTAAAGGATTTGGTCCTTAGTGATTTCTGCCTGAGGTGGTACTCGAGTCTTTGTACGGATTTTTTCGAGACGTTACAATTTATCATATAAAGTATATTGAATGAATGAATGGTTTATATGTGCAAATCCATCTGAGATTCTAAACATACATTTGAGTTTTGACAATGTTTATTTACTTTGTTTGTTTATTCCATGTTATAAATTACTTTTGAAAATTTTTATTTTGAACAACTCAACTCAAGTACACTATTAAATCGAGATACAAACAGAGAAAAAAAGGTCAATAGGAAACAAAAATGGTCAACTCACCTGACTCAACCTGACTCAGTCCCTATGACCAGGTTGGACTCGATCTAGGTTAGTCCGGCCAAACTCAAACTCAAATTGGGTCAGGAATCCTAGACTCGATACTGAGTTAGGTCGAGTTCTGGTTAGGTCTATTTCAAAACTGGGTCAGTTTGATTAGCCCTAACTTGGTCTGACTCGACTTGATGCCTAACTTTACTCTCCTAGGTGCATCTCTACTCAATGTTCTATGTTTGGTAGGAGATATTCTTATATTTTCTACCCTTGTGATTATTGTCTTGATTAAGGATTTTCCTAGTAGGTTCAGTTAATGGGGAAACTTGTTTCATCAACTCCTCATTTGGTTGTGCATTGTTTAAAGGGATGTGAACTTCTCATTTTCTCAAGATCATCTAAGAGGACTCTTATTAGAGCATATCATTTTCTCAACCCGGATGAATTTAACCTATATGGTTGGGATTGAGGTGGATTGACGGTTTTTATAAATTCAAAATTCAAATCTCAAGTGGCCTGTCTCCACAAGAATGACACACGGAAGAGGATTTAGATTTGCTCGTTGAAGTTGTAGAGTCATTTAGATCACCACCGGGACAGAGGTTGTAACATAAATAATTCTATTATTTCTAAGACCTCTATTGTCCCCACAAGGTTTACCTACATCAAAATATTTACCTACATGCTCGTTTCGGGCAACCTTGGTATTAGCAAGATAAGATTCAAGTTGGCTAACTTAAAGTTTTAGGTCTTGATTTTTAGATTTAATTGTATCAAGTTCTAATTCAAGACCCGAACACCCTCTTAAAGTCTCATCAAGGTTAGACTTGATATTTTCCTTTTCTTGTGTGATGGAGGAATTTTTGTATTCAACTTCTTCTAATCGATTAGTCAATTGAATCTTCTTGGCCTTTACCAATCCCAACATTTTTATCATTTTCGTACTTTTGTTGAAAACTTGGTCATGTGCTTCTTGAAACTTGACATCTCCATCCTCATCATCTTCTTCACTTTTGGAGGAGAATGTCTCTCTTCATTCGAGGTGTTATTGTCGGATGCTTCTCCCATGTCTTTAGTTGTAGGGTGAGTAGAGGTGTTAAAGACTATTAAGGTGCTCATTGATCTAAGGTCTCCACCACTATGAGATTTTCTAGAATTTGATTTAAAATCCTAGGACTCATCCTGTTTCGTTGCTATATCATTTTCTTGGATTTTTGATATGTTTGCACATGAGGAGGTAACACGACCATAACCCTAACAAGTATGACAATGGATTTCTTTCGACTATTTTGAAAGATCTACCTATATGCATCGAGTTAAAAAGATTATTGTCCATGTCATAACTCCCTCTATTGTTAGACATCATTCCAAAGTTCCTTTGGATATTACTCCAAGTGGTTAACCCTTTTAGGAGGAACCTGCTTTGATACCAATTGAAATTGCATGGAATATCCTACCACGGCATGCGGAAGCTTGGCGAGGCTGTAAAATGAATAAGTGTGTCCTAGGGGGTGAATATGACCAATTAAAAATTATGCTGATTAAAACAGAATTGCCTAACTTATCTAATTTACCAATCAAATGTAAAGAAATTTAACACTAAGGCTTCCAAGCCAATAGTGGGTCCAATCACATCAACTATAAATGATGTATCAATCAAGCAACTAGTTTATAAAGAGCTTGTGTGTGCTTTACAAATTAAGTCCATAACATACAATTCAATTCAAGCATTCAAATAATTTACATAATCAAACATATAAGTATGAATTAAACATGTACGCAATTCTCAATCCCAAACACCAAAATTTATAGTGGTTCGGTTTCCCTACTCCACTCCCGACAAATGCACTCTTTTTTAGTGTACTGATATTCATTATCGGAGGTTTTAAATTAGATTCACCTCTAACCTATACAACCTTATAGAAGGACCTATCAAGCGTACACTCTCATCGGAGTCTCTCACAAGAGATATTAGTTGGTTTTTTATCGGCTAACCAATAACCTCGCTCCTAAACCCATGACCTATGTTTACTCCCGTCGGACGCTTCCATGGAGACTAACACGTATGCACTCGTGTTTAATGAATTTGGCTATACACAAGAGCCTAGGTCCTACACAAGAACCTATCGAGTTTAGGTTATAAACTCTTACCCTTAATCTTATACAAGGAAAGAGAGTATGAACTCACTAATTGACAACTCACTTATAGGATTGAGCCTTGTTGATGCACCGCACTTGGGTTGCTTGATTTGTCACACCCTAAACTTGAAAATTGAGCTCAAAAAATTTCTTATCGCCGAATCCGGCGCCGACAGCCTCCATAGTACCCCATTCTTGGCTCCTAGCACCCATTCGCTAGGTTCCGATCCTGGGATGCTACGAGGAGGATTTTCAACATCAATTTGATTCATGTAAGTCTAACCAAAGGCATAACCCACAAACAACAACCAAAAACTCCATTACATTTCTACTATGATAAAAAAAACTTTATAAGTACAATGAGCATAATGGAAAATACAATGATAATGGACAAAAATCTCCAAGATGATCTGCTATGCACTCCTACCTCAGCGTTGCTGCGGTCCAACGTCACTTACATGCAATGGTCATGCATAAGCTTATGGAAAGTTTAGAGGGTGGTGAAGGTGTGTGCGCAAGGTAGTAATGCAATTATGCAGTATCAGAGTAATGCAGAATATGTTGATGGATCCATGAATACCATTAGCCATACCAAAGCTATTGGATATAAGGCATGAATGATGTCGAGATGCAACTCAAGCATACGAATCTTCATCTAAGTCCACATATCAATACAACTCAGCTCTGGAATATCACCGGGGTCTAGTGCACTCCAAACCAGATTGCCACCCCATCGTGCGCAATAAGGTGAGTGGAAGAGACCTCATTATCCACCTGCCAATATCGGGTTCGACTCATCGATAACGGACTCATTCCTCGAGCTGGTCAAACGCATCCTAGCTTTGCCCCCTCCTCTCGGGCGGGTAAGGCCGCAGCCCCTCCCAACCGACCACGACATAGTGGAAAGCACGGCTTCTGGTAATCGACACTCGGCGCTCATGCACCCACTCGGTCTAGATGTTAGAGCAACCTTCTGGTACCATAAGGTTTTAGGGACTTTCACCCAGGGATATCTATAGCACCTCATGTATCTAATCCTGCCTACCACAATATGCCTGTGGAGGCTACGGCCCTGATGTCGCTAGAGCGTACAGTAACCATGTCACATAATGTGAAATGCATGAATCACACTATTCAGTCATGCAGCAATCCTGCACGTATCGTGCGCTCATGTGGGGCATCACCGCCTATCCGAGAGCCCATAAATAATCTGTCCGAAGGTATATGCTATGATCAGTCACTCCTCATATCAAGCATACATATGGTGCATATGAGCATGGATCATGGGACTATACTAAACATGTTATATAGCGATGAATTATGTTCATAACGAAGATGGGCTTAGACGTCCCACACATTACATGTATGGGTCTATCAATGGGCCCTAGGGAGAATGACAATGTGGACATTTAACCAACATTAATCTTACAATGTGGACGCCAAACCATCATTGCTCCCAAGGCACGGCCGCCACAAACATCATTACTCAAACCATGGTAGAGTTACACATTGTAATGGACTTATGTACATCCCTTGGGCCTCGACCCATGGGCCTTAATTACATCAAATAGGCCTCATAATATGGGCATCATATATATCAAGGTGGGCCTCAACTGATGGGTCATAACTACATCAAGATGGGCCTAATCATATGGGCCAATCAAATGGGCCGAGTCGAATGGGCCGAATCAATTGGGCCAAGTCAAATGGGCCTCAGGTACATCAAATCGGGCCCACCCTCATATATTTTTGAAATTCGACCTATTCACAATTTAACGTAGAGATAGATGAAATGAAAACAAATATCAACTAAATTGGAAACTATTGTTACCCTCAGAAGTTGAACGATGGATGTCACGGTCCACTATTTGAATGGTGGGGTCCACTTGAACTTTAAATCTGACCCATCCTGTTACTCCTGCCAAAAAATGACACCTCAATATGGTTGGATAGTTTAGATATAACGTATGCATCATAATGGGCCCCACCATCAAAACAATTGATGGTGTAAAATACATATATCAATGTGGGGTTGCGGGCTAGCTGTTGTTGAGGATCAAATATTGCATATCAGACCCAATTATTGCCTGGATTTACAAGTATGATACCGTTCAATGGCCCGATTTAATCGTGTTTGTGATGCAAAGTGTATTTACGAGCATGGACTGAAAAAGGGTGCTTAAACCATGGATTTAATGCTCTGATGACATCAAAGGTAAGGGACAGACTCCAAGGGACCAAGATCGATGGAATTACATGCTAGAGATCCGAGAAAATCAGGAAACTGAAGCTCAAGTGGCCCGAAAATCATTCAGAATGCAAGATCACGGGGTTCCCACTATCCATTCAGCTCGAAACTTTATACATGGCCTGATGACCATAAATTAACTGTACATGTAAAATTTCAACCATTGGATCATTATGGAAGTGGCCCAATGGATGGATCAGCCCATAAAATCTCATTTTAGGGCCCACCTGATATCTGGAACTGCCTCAACTTTGGATTCAACGCCTTAAATGGGGCAACAAAATGAATGGATGGATTGGATTTCTGAGAAACATCACAGGGGGCCCTGTATGTGCACGTGTGCGTACACAGTGCACACTTATTTGCTGTGCATCGGACCGACTGACTTGGTTAAAGTCAGTGTTGACCGACTCTTCACGCGAAAATAGAAATTTCTATTTTTTGTAAAACAACATCCGAGAAACGGACGCTCGGTTGCTGTTGTGGGGCTCATACATTGTCCCAATGGACAATCCAAACCGTCCATTATATTTCCAAGGCCTATGTTACCAAGGCCTAGGTGACAATATTTGATGAAACAAAGAGGATGGGATTATAACCATTCAAACACAAAACGGACGGTGGCTTTAAAGATTACGTGGGCCGTATCAAAGTATAGCCAAAAATACTCTTTCCTGACTGATTTTTCGAGGGGAGTTCAATGAGTAGATTGGATTTGTCAAAATAACACTAAAGTGGGCCCCACTAACATCACAGCGGAAGCTTTCGCGTCCCTATTTCGCATCCGGCGAGAGTCCATTTTGCGAAAGTTTGTGGGCCCCACCTATGGCCTGTCCGACCAATCTGATCCGTTCATCGTGTAGACAGCCTCGAATACTATAAAAACTTGCTAAAATTTTACACCCATGCATGCACATGTGCGCGATACAGAGGCCACAAACAGGCGGTCCTGCGACGTTCAAAACGATTTTTAGCGTGATTTCTTCCCTGAGCCGCGTTAATGGACATTCAAAACCACCCATTCTTAACTAAAATTTCATCCTGAATCCAATGGACGGGGTGGATTTCCCTGAAAATACCTCTTTGGGGCCCACCGATCACGACAGTGAAGAGGTGCGAAAGCTTTCGCACATCTGCAAAAATCTGGATTTCCAGGTGGTTGTGGCCCACCATCTTTCATCATATGGTAAATCTGAACCGTCCATCATGTAGAGCACTCAAAAACATCCTAAGGGACGGTGTTTCTTTGAAAATTGAGCGAGAAAAGTGGTGAGTTTTGAGACACTGAAACTTGGCTGCGAAAAGTTACACTCTGTTTCCTGCTGCGACTCTGCCACCGACTCCAGCCTTCCAGCAGCTATAAAAGGAGGTTGTAAACATGAGAGAGGGGGGAGATGATATAGGGTAGCCATGGAGGCACCTTGTGAGCTTGGACGTGGGAAGAAAGAGAGAGAGAGAGAGGGTGGATGGCCATCAGCGTGGACTTTCCCTTTTCCTTTTCCTCTTTAATTTCTTTCCTTCTTTTGATGTTTTAAGAGACTTTAGTTGATCATGTCTATGGTTGGCTGAACCACTTAGCTAGGGCTAAGAGGTGAAGGTTGTAGCGTGATTAGGATGGTTGTTTTGCTTTAATTCATGTTTTATAGATTCTCTTGGATTTTAGTTTGATTATGAAGGTATACTTTTAGTTTTTAATGGTTTGTTGTGACTTAAATTACAATGATTCTACAATAGCTTTAAGTATGTTTTCCATTATTGAGATTGTGAAATTAGTAAGACCCGTTGTTCACCATCGTCCCATGGGCATGGTAGGGTGACGGAACCCTTCCTAACTTTCACAATTCTCTTATAATTGGCCGTGAGATTAGTAAATCGTTGTTGTTTGCCATCGTCTCCTGGGCATGGTTAGGTGACGGGATCACTTCCAAATCTTCACCAATCTTATCTGTTGATGATTAGATTCATAAAAAGTTCAGAGATCTGACAAATCTCTTCTTACCAGCTGGATAAGATAGGACTCTGATTCCACCTGTGTCCTTGAATTATGCAAGGTAGCTTCCCAATTGCTACAAGTGGATCCTTGGCACCCTAGCTCTCACCTTTATTTTTATTAGTTTTTAATTAATTTATTTCACAATTATTCATCAAATTACACTCGATTTAGATTTTATCTCATTCTAGTTCTAGCTCTGGTTAGTTTCAAATTACGTATAGGTATCAGTCCCTTGGGATTCGACCTCGGTCTCACTGAGTTTATTACTACATCACAACCCTGCACTTGGGGAGTGAACAGCTGCCATCAAAAGGGGTAGCTATATAGCTGTTATTTATACAGTTGCTACACTAGAAAGGTAGAGGTGGGTCCCATGTAGGGCCCACCATCATGAATATATTATATAATATAACATAATATATATATTAATATAATATATTTATAATATGCCTAACGTCCAGGCCCTAGATGGTATGGATGGTTACATACCTATCACTTGTGTGGGTCCCACATAGGGCCTACCATCCTATATATATTATAATATATATATATATATATAATAAGATATATAATATATACACTATATTCACGTTTAGGCCCTAGATGGCTTGGACGATCACATACATTAAGGAGGGCCCCACATGTGGGGTGGGTCCCACTGTCCAAGGGCGGTGGATACCACACATGCCTGATGGCATGGCCCATCTAAATGGATGGATGAGGTGGGTGGGTCCCACAAACCCTGAATGAAGAGGAAAGCAAATTTCATAACAATCTCAAAACTCTTGTTACCCAAAAAGGGTTTCAATGGCAGACGTTCAAACACACTATTCCCTGTGATGTGGGCCACTTGAGATGCGGATGAGGCTGATTTTTTGGGTGGCCCACTGCCCTAAGGGGGCATACCAAATGCATGGTATGGATTGTCCAACCCACATCACAGTGGGGCCCATGGCTGGGACCGTGGGTTTGCCTGTCCGTCCGTCTGCCAGCGCTGCATGCACTACCTGTGCCCTCTGGCAGCAGCAGCGACCTGATGCATATTTGTTTTATTTTATTTTATTAAAGGAGTTATCTTGAGGTTTTTCACAGGTGGGGCTCGCATCAGGGAAATCCGACCCAATTGTTGGATCCCATGGCTCAAGACAGACCCATCAAGCCTAATATTCGAGGTTTTTTGGTGTATAGAAACATCGGTGGGTTTCAATGGTAGGAAACATAGTTTGCTATGTTAAAGCCCACCAAAATATCGGATTAGCTTCATTTTTTGGCTCAACGCCTAAAATGATCTGGAGAATGGAATGGACGACGTGGATTAGATTGATACATCAAGGTGGGGCCTGTATGGGTGGCCCACCAAAAATCCTCACCGTTAGTACATCCCACTGGTAGTTCACATTTCACTATTAACCCACATCCATATCAGTCCACACTTCACTGCTAGCCTACATCCAGCGTCCCTAAACGCTGGACAGTGTGGATTGTACACAAGCATCATGGTGGGTCCCATATGGATGTGACCCACCTGATTTTGGATCCAACTAATATTTGTGTTTCCCTTACATCTGGGCCTGTGTGACCGTCCGGTCATGCAGGCCCCAAATAGGGATTAAGGTGGCCTACCAGTTGGATGGCATGGGTAAAATACACATATCATAAGTGGGCCATGATCATGGAAAGAGAAAAAGAGCGAGAGAGAGAGAGAGAGAGAGAGAGAAAGGGAGAAAGATCGAGGATAACGGAGGGGCCCCGCCACTATGGGCCCCTCTTAGATACAAGCATACATCAAAGTGGGTCCCACCATATGTGGGCCCTTAAATCATAAAAGACAAGTATAAAAAGATAAAATCTGGGTCCAAGATCACCCACCGTCCACTCCTTCTTGCTCCCTTGGCTTCCTTTGCTCCTTAGCTTCGATCCTAACGGAAGAGATAGAGTTTGGATGGTTGAGATGGGAGATGAGAGGGTAGGAAGTGGGCCACACACAAAGCTCTCTTGGAGGGTGAAAGAGCTTGGACGTTTGATTTTTTTTGGGTTGCTTGGAAAGTGTGTTTGGGAAATGAGAGAGAGGGATGAGTGGAGTGATGGATGTGGTGAGTGATGGGTGTGTAAGTGCTTTTTGACTTTAGGGGTAAATGGTGTAAGAAAGGTATGGGCTTGTGTAAGAACTTTTGGACTTTGGGGTTGCTTAAAAATGGGTGAAAGGTGATGTGTACTTGACATGAGATGTGATGTGGTGATTGATTGATGGGATTGATTTGACATGTAAAGATTCTCTTAGGTTTTACAACGCGCGACATTTTCCTCGAACTGAACGTGGGCCCACATCTCCTAGCCAGGGTATCACGTTGAGCATGAGTCACAGCATCAGAATCACAAAGACGGCGCGGTCGCTAGGGTACAAGTCTCGGGTTGAGTCGACTAGGGTTGACAGGACTCGGCTTAGGATCGCGCGCAAATGTCGAAGAAAGGTCGAAGATTGTCCAAATTCGACAGGGAGGATCGTGGTAACTTATGGAATGGTATAGTCTAGGATATGGATCTTACATCAATCCTCTCTCATACTCCAATTAGCTCCAATTATGCTATTCTGATCATTAAATTCAATTTTCTTCCACTTCCTTGAATCGGCTACCTTATAATTAATGCTCCAATGAGGCTACCAATGTAATGTAAGAGGTTTTGTTGAATCTTCTACAACTAAAGGCTTAGTTGGTTTCTAATCACCTAGATGGGCATTATAGAGGTGTGAATGATAAATGTTTTCATATTGGATTGGTGTCTATCCTCTAAAGAATGCAAGGAAATAAAATCATCTTCATAAGGAGCTTGGAATGCTCATTAGAGTGATTAAACATATTTTGGAATACTTGAATCCCTTTAGGTGTGATCCTAAAAGTGCT
Source organism: Magnolia sinica (assembly GCF_029962835.1). Classification (NCBI taxonomy): domain Eukaryota; kingdom Viridiplantae; phylum Streptophyta; class Magnoliopsida; order Magnoliales; family Magnoliaceae; genus Magnolia; species Magnolia sinica. Next base: position 103,524,889 of record NC_080574.1, on the reverse strand, counting down.
GAGAAGTATCGGGATACATTAGGACTTCAAACTCACTAAAAAACTATCATTTTGCCTAAGGCCCGTATGCCCCTTATAAAGGAATCAAGTTCTAATAGTAAAAAAAGAAAAGGGCAGAAATCGGTCAGCTCGATTGATCGATCAAACTCTGCTTCGATCAATTGAACGATGCATCGATCGAGCACTATAATTCCAGCTTATAACGAATTTGTTGCTGGATGATTTGGGCCATGTTCAATTGCTCAATCTTGATCGATTGATCGATCAACGATCGCTCGATGGTTGCTGCTTGGGCAGTTTGTTTCACAACAGCCCACATCTCTTTTAGCATTACTCATCATGTTCCAATTTTGGCTTCTAAGGATAAGGATGATCAAACAAGGTTTACCTATAAAGGTTAGGATCATCTAAAGGCTAAGGGATATTTTAAGTCAAGGTTAGGGTCACTAAGGAACATCATATACTTGTTCTTCACTTCCCTAATATTCTAGTCTTCATGTGTATTCGGTCTTTAACTTCCAAGCGCTCAACCAACTCGCTGACACATTGATGCACATGATTGACAAACAAGACACACAAATAAGTGCACTAACATAATCTTCAATGTCTTTCTATAGAGGATCAACCAACTCCCTGACAATCGATGCATGCGATTGACAAACAAGGAATACAAATAAGTACAATAACACGGTCTTCAATGTCTTCCTATGGAGGATCAAACGACTCAAGACACCGTAGCTCACGTCATGAAAAGAACCGAGGCACTAACAATCTCTCCCTTTCTCAATTACATAACAAAAACTAACCTAGACCTTGTCATGGTCCATATCAATAACAAACCAAAAAAACTCAAAATATTACATGATCAATTATAATGATTGACAACTCGATTACAAACAAGACAAATAACTACTTTTATTGCTCCCCCTGAAATTTTCCCTCTATCTTCATCAATTCCCTGCACCAACAAATTGAACCTGCAAAATAGAATTCAACTTGTTTTGGTGGGACTTGATCTTTCTCCCTATTTTTATTAATAAATGACAAAGAGACAATTTCATGGATATACTTATAAGAACAAAAATATGGAAAGCTCTATAAATCATACATTTATCTATAAGCATATACTAACAAAGGAATAAGGGTGCATATAAAGATTAAATAAGGATTATGCATATTATCGTCATTTTAAAAAGTATGCATATTAAAGAACATGACCAATGATAATTTAACACGAAACATATGACACCAAAATGAAGGAACTTTGAAGCTAAACTACCAAAATGAATACGAGGATAAAATTCTCATATTTACCTATCAAGCACACATAGACCTTTTAAGGTCACTTGTCCCTCCTCACAACCTACATGGGTATGAAACTCCTAGCACCTAGATTCTTATCGGGAAAGAGTATTTCTTTCTTGAACTTATCTCTCTTAAGTGAGATCCTATTTTGTGTTGTATGTTCTGTAGGAGGTCTTTTTCTTTATTTCCTACCCTAATAGTTATTGCCCAACATATTATTTTCCTAATTTGTTCAGTTAATAGGGTAACTTATTTTAACAACTCTCTCATATGGTTATTTAAATTTAGAGGGGTTGGGATCTTCTTCTCCCTTTCCCATGATCGTCTAGGAGGACTATTCTTAGAGTGTGTCATTTTCTCAGTCCGAATAAATTTACTTATTTGGCTCGGGGTTGAGGTGGAGTGTGGCCTTTTAGACATTAAGCATTCAAATTTCATATGGCCAATTTCTCGACTTGCATGGCACATGGGAGAGGCTCTAGCTCTACCCCCTAAAGCTATAGAGTCCTATTGGATCACCACCGGTATATATGTTGTTTTATGGGTATTCATATTATGTAAATGACCTCTCTTGGTCCCTAAAGGTTGTCTACGCAATCCTAATGATTTACTAATTATTTTTGTTCGGAAAAGCTTACCTTAGTATTAACAAGATTATATTCAAGTGGCTAACATGTATTCTCAAGGCTTGGACCTCCAATGCCATCGAAGGCTTCCTTGATTTCATTGAGAAAATCAATATTTTTGACCTAAGGTTATTGGACAATTTGGAGGTATAGTTCGATGCCATTGATGGTACCCTTTGATGTCATCGGAAAATTTTAAGAATTTGGTTTTAAGTTGTTGGATAGTTTGAGCTTTTGTTTGATGACATCAAGGATGGCTTCGATGCCATCGAAGTCACCTTTTGATGTCATTAAGAAAATCCAAAATTTTAAAGTTTAGTTGATGGATAGTTTAGTCCTTAAGCTCAATTCCATCGAACTATCTTCGATGACATCGAAGGCAATTGGATGGGACTTTGATAACATCGAAACTTGTCTGTTTTTGATATTTTCTTTTTACACGGACTTCTACCCACTTTATTTACTAGCCATTCTTTAAGATGGTTTTTCCTAGGAGGTGTGGGCTAGATAGAAGGTTTTGTTTTAAAAAGGTCTTTGCCATTTTCTTATTTTGTCATGCTTTAGACGCCTTCAATCTTTACGTCTTCATACTTGAATCTTCTTTAGGACTCTACGAACTCTAAGACTCATAATTCATGCTAATTAACAAACTAGGGAACTTACAAGTACCACATGTGAATACTCCAATGATATGAAAATTCTTAATATTAAATTTCATCTAGCTCCAGAACCGAAGGTTGAGTCACCCATTGAGCTTGACTCCTAGTCTGGTGAGGAGTCAACGATTTTGAAGTAGCTCCAGGAGTCTTTTAGTTTTCACCATTTTTACAAAGAAATGAGGCAAAAATCCAAAAGAAAAGTTTAATGTTCTAAAGAAGATAAACTAGCTTAAAGAGATGCTAAGACAGTTGCAGGAAGTACTCACAAAAGATATATACGTTGCATAGTATAAGGCAAAAATTTTGGCAAAGCCTCAGTACTTAGCAAATTTTTTCAAAGAAAAAGATTCTATTGTGTGATGGACCAACAAAGGAGGTGAGTTATGGGGTCCCATAGAGTTTTAGGACTAAGGCAGATTTTCCTGAGGCAAAGGATCTGTTGTGCGGGCACGCAATGGAATGAGTCAGAGGAGTTGTTGCGCAGTCACGCATAACGGAAACAACATGTAGGAACACAAAGATAGAATGAAATGAATAGTTAAGGGATTGTTGGGTTTATATAAATGACCAAGACCCAACCAGGCATTACACGAACCAAATTGCGCAACAACAACCACTTGCGCGAATAAGAGGAATATCGCACAATACACCATTTTTGTGTGCGGGAAGATTCAATCCACCTTTTAATTTACTTTCGAAATCAATCAAAAGAGAGATCGAGGGGGCATCTGTTAGGGCATAAAATCAGCTACAGGGCCATGCAACTAGAAGTTTTTGCACAACCATGCAATGTTTAAAAAGGCTTAGGAGGTGTATGAAGCATTAGAGTTGTTGTGTGGCTGCGCACTAGGCCAGAGTTGGGCATATGAATACAACTGCGCAACACTAATGAGATACATGAGATAAGGGATTTCAAATGTGTAGATGCCTATAAATACTCCTTCACCCCTCTCATTTAGATGCTTCAAATACTTGGGAGCTCTTGGAAGACTTTGATCTACAAAACTCAGGTATCGGGAGATCCCATGGAACTTATCCTTCTTGGGAGTCATGCACTGACCTTTGTCAATCGCATCCTGGGTCAGGGGAGTTCTCAAACTTGAAGAAGAAAGAGAGAAGAGATGATGTATCGAAGCCTATTGTGCGATCGCGTAATAGGGAACCCGCGCGACTTACACAAAAGGATGCTGACGGCGGCACAATAAGGGTTTCATACCCCCGAATTTAAGTTTCTTTAATTCACTTGGGAACATAACTCGCGGATCAGCACAAGGATGGTTTCAAACCCACACAACACTTATATCACTTCAATGGATATTCAACATGGGACAAAATGCTGCCAAAATCATTCTTTTAATTGATCTACAACATTATACAATTAATTGTATATTATTCTAGAATCAAGGGCAATGTAAGAAATGTAATAAGAACTCAGATTAATGAAATCTTTTAGGTGAACACTCTGTCATTTGAATTTTTCTTATTATTTTTAGAGCATGAATATTCCAACCATTGAAGTAAGTTTCTAACTAAAACGCCTCATTCCCTACTTGATGTGTGAACAATTGGGACTTAGTGAATTAAAACCCACCAAGACAACTCTTCAACATGTTAAGTGATTTATTCATATACCGAGAGGGTTAGTTGAGGAGGTGTTATTCCAAGCCAATAAGTGTTAGTTTCCTGTAGACTTTATCATCTTGGACACATAGTGTAACACCCCATACTTTCCAGTACTCGGGTGTTACCGTGTAACCTAACTTAGTATAAATACAAACCTATCTTATTCAAACACCTACATTCGTTCTAATCTGAATCCAACCATTAGAAGCAATCTAATTCCATTTATGGACAAATCTAAGCAACTTTTCGGATTTAGCACTCTGAATCATGAGATCCCCTGTTCAAAGTATCCATAACATCCTATAGAGTGATTAACCATTTGACACACTAATCAGATAATTTAGGGATTAAATCAAGCATTTAAAATCCACTTATATAGATCTTAGGACTATTAGGACTCCTATAAAGGGTCTTAAATCAATCCAATCATGGATTTATAAAGCAGACATTGTAGTTGAGCATACAACTACGAAGATGCACATTCGCTCAAAGAACAACTTAATTGGATGATTGGAGGAAAAAATACAACATATTTTGTGAACTAAATTAATGAAACCATTCATAACATCTGAAGCCAATCTGACCATTAGATTGGTAGGAATCATTAGTAAGCCATGAGATTACTAAGTATGGCCACTTACAATTTAAAATGATCTAATCTTTCTAATCAAAGCCCTATAGGAGCCGAGTGAGTAAATAGATGATGCTGATTAAGATAGGGCCCATGCAAACAACTTAAAGGACGATAATAATAATAATAATAATAATTTACAATATATAATTGAATTATAAATATTAACGCAATATTAAATATTTTTATGAATATGTATACAAAAAGTTATTAGATATTTTAATAAAATGGTTTATTATTTAACAATGTTATTTTAAATATGATATTGTACAATTTTCAATTCATATATATGAATAATATGATATTATGAATTATATATTAATATAATAAATATGAGATCAATATCATGTATATAGTGGTATGTTAATATTTAAAAAAAAATTACAATTATATGTGTATGAGATTTTAATTATTTTAATTATAAGTAACATACAAAAGTAATGAAATCTATATTAATATTAGTATTGGTTAGTAGTATATGATGAAAGCCTTAAAAATGGCCCATTAGGACCTTTTAGCTGTTGACGTTCAACTTCGAAACCATCCGACCATTAAATTGGCGGGAAACCACCATTAGAACTACAAATCAAGTTATGGGCCCCACCTAGGCATTAGATCTGCTTGATCTTTGATCAATGACCCTGCTTAGGGCCTCTAAAGTGGAATGGGGTGCGTGTACACAGCTGGTGCACACCCGCTATGCACCAGACGTGTTAGGCTAGTCAGCACGGGCTGACCCGTGTTTCTCCAAAAAAAAGAAATTTTCTCTTTTTTATTAGCGTTGGTAGTGGACGGACAATGTCTGAGAAATTTTTGATCGGTGGCCCACCATCTGCATCCACATGCGTGATCCGGATCGTCCATCTTGTGCGTAACATGGCCCTAACCAAAGTCATGCCCTCCATCCGCATTCATGCAAACATTTGTGCACATAACCCCTGCCACAAGTGGGCCCTACAAACACTTGTTCCCATAAATGGAAACTGTGCTCCGTGCAAGCATGCTGGCAATCCATGTGAAAGGTGTTTGACATGATCTAGAATGTCCAAATAGGAGAAATCTCGATCATCCATTGCTTAGGGTTCTCCTAGCAAAACCACGTCCGATTTTGGCTCCCACCCATCGGATTTGGGTATGGTTTTAACTAGATCAAATCCAGACCGTGTATTACTGATCCAATGGCTCTAGGGAGAGCTAGGGTTTGTTTTAAGGATGAAAGGATTGAGAAAAGGAGACTTCTCATCCATTTCCTGCGGCTGCAACCAAAAATCGCCCGCCACCTTCAAACCTTAGAACCCACCACCCAAACCCTCTTAGAGCTTTGAAAGAACCCATCCACAAGCTTTCTAAGACCCATACGAATCATTTGAAAGGAGCAGATTGGAGGAAGAAGCTGTCATTTACAATCCGCCATTGACGCCCATGCCTTCTTCCTCAATCAGAATGGAGCCGCACCACGTCGAGATACAGCGAGCTGGGACGAGTTTTGGTCAAGATGGACCTCCTGCTGGCCATGGTTGAAAGAAAGAAAGAAAGGAGAGGGTAAGGTGGAGAAGAAGAAGTGGAGGAAGGGAGAGAGTGTGGTCATTGTACCACCTCGGCTCGACTCGCTGATGAGTTCGAGGCCAGTCGTGCTAGGGTGCTACTGAACCTGTCTAAGTAGAAAAGAGAAGGGAGACAAGGAGAGAGAGAGAGAGAGAGAGAGAGAGAGAGAGAGAGAAAGGGAGGGAGTTGGGTTGCACCCACTCAGCCTAGCTAAGTTGTGAGTGGTGGTCCCTGTTAATGGTCAAGCCCGAGCTCGACTCAGCTAGTCATGGGTCAAGTTTGACATCCCTTGCTGGAGTTCCAGCACACACACACACACACACACACACACACACACAGAGAGAGAAATGGAGAGATGGAAGAAAAGGAAGGGATAAAGAAAAGAGAAAGAAGAAAGAAGGGGGTGGTTGTGTTGAGCCGAGTTAACTTGACTCGAACTGAGTCGACTAGGTGAGCCCACATTTTCTGTCCAGATTGAAATTATTCCATTTATCATAGTTATTATTATTATCATTTTCTTTAGGTTATTAAATTTAGATATAATTAACCATTAGTAAATTATCCATACTGATATTGGTTAATACATATAGAAATATCATTATTAAAATTTAGTATTTTATTTTGCCATTCTTAAAATATTAACATTGATGTTAGAACATACTACTTATTTTCACTAAAATGATTATTAGTGTTGTGTTAGCTAATATTAGGAATATTGTTAATATTGATAATTGTTTGGAATTATTAGCACTATTATTCATCATGGGTTGTTAGATAATTTAATATGGTAGTAGCCATTGTTAAAATTTTAAAAAATTAATAACTAATCTATGACTATTTTCTCTTTAATAATATTGTTAATGGCCACACAAAATAGGGTTTGGATTCCATAATCAACACTTAGAATCTAAACCTAGAACTAAACCCTAAGATGAAACCCTAAACTCTACATTAAAACCCTAAAAATCTAGCCTAGGCCTAAACTCTAGGATAAATTCTTAGACCAATTAATCTAAACCCTAGGTCAATACTTTAAACATAGATGGTGTGTTGGGTTCGGATCTAGGTGTAAAATCTAATGTCGGTATATTTAAATATGAACTTATAAACTATCATTATTAACATATTAGCTAACATAAGTTACAACGCTAATGCTAATAGTATTCTTGTAGAGTTAGTGTTAACTAATACACCAAGTAGAGTCCAAATCCTAGAATCTAAAATTAAGACTAAACCCTAAGATGAAAACCTTAATTTCACATCAAAACCCTAAAAATTAGTAATCCAAACCCTAGGTTATAATCTTAACCATAAATAGTATGTAGAACTTGATCTAACCAGATAATTTCGTAATTCGTGATATGACCAGACCCTAAGGGCGCACGTACCTCCTAACAACACTAGTAAGTGATCCTATACTTCAGGTGATGATTCTTCCCTTTGAGCTTTCCCTTTTCCCATTAGCCTAAGTAATAGTTTTTATTTTAATTTCGATGGATAATTGATATCTTCATTTTATAATTACATGTGTTAATTGTTGGAATTGAATTGCTATATTACATGCTTGTTATTGATTATGCATATTTATTTCACGTTTGTGGATTATTTGTGGATTGCTTATGGAACTTAAACTAGTACATCAGTGGAAAACCCCCACTTATAAATGTACTCTCATGCTTGGGATGTAACTCAATTGAATGTGATTATAATGGACCTGCGACTTAGTGGTTATTGAATGGTGACTTGAATTGAATATTGATGTGGGCCTACCATCCAGGGATTGCTATGTTTAAGTGGTTTTTAAGGATGGTTTTTTATCGCTTGGTTTTGATATCAGCCCTATGTGGCTTAGTTTTGATAATTGCTCTATGTGGCTTAGTTTTGATATTCGCCCGAGTTGGCTTTGTTTTGATATTTTCCCTATATGGGTTCGATGTATTATTTCTATACAATCATGCGATGGTAAGCCCCACATACTAAAATATGATTGGCCACTAGTCGACGGGTTTCCATTACACATCCTAAGATGGTAATCTCATGAGCCGGGGATGGTTGTATAGGACCTATGCCCAAGTTGTCAGCCTACGCTGGTGACGAGCCCCCGTAGTGACCTTAAGCTCATTTAAATTGGCTGATTGTAGTTGGATTAATAATGGTTTGGCTAATCATGCATACATGGTACAGACCATCATCTACTGCTAATGTACGTGATGTACGATAGGCATTCGTTATGCGGCCAGCCTCTGTCCGACTGGATGAGCATTCCCAGGTCGATGATTGCATGGGTGACGAGCCCAATGTCTGCACAGATGAACATCCCCGGGGCGATGATTGCATTCACGCATCCATGCATATAATAAGACTGCATCATATACTGTTTTATATGCCTTATTTTTACAATTATACTTACCTAAGTGGCAGTATGTAATCTTGAGGGAAATTCACACTAAGTTGGCCACTCATCCATCAAATATATAACGGTACAGGTAGCACAAGTGGTCGAGATTATATTCACGTTCTTATTGATGAGGAGCAGGTTATGATTGACAAGGGCATATGATTGTATTTGCTAAGGATTGCTCCAGGATTTTACATCTCAAGATTGTTGTAATTTATTTTATTTCACATGTAATATTATTTTATTTCGTAATTGTTAATTTCAAAGACATTGGTTGTATAAGTCATTATGGGTAATCTCTTATATATTTTATATGTAAATGCAAACTTTCCTTTATGTTGATTTGTCCATCCTACGCTCATATGCTAACTCTGATAGTTGAATATATATATATATATTCGAATTTAACCATCATTTAAGGTTAACACTCGGGTTTTTGGGAAACGGGTCATATACTCAGGTCCTGAAAAGTCGTGGCGTTACACACAGATAGTCATGAAAGTTAGTGCTCAAATTTCGATCATCCTAGGATGCTTGTTTCTAGCCACTTTAAATGCAATAATCAATTGCTAGAGTGTTGAATTTGTCCTTTGGGAACATGACATTGGGATTGAATGTGTTTAATCTTTACAAGCAACCATAATATGTAGATTAGATCAACGAAATAAACATAATTGATACATTCGTGGATGATGAGCTTATTTTAACTACAATATCCAATCCCTTAGAAGCCTATCTCTTTCACTTTATGGATTCTAATGATCATATGATTTTAGATATAGTCAGGGCATTGTTAGATTCTACACCAATACTCAAAACGAACTAGTGAATGCCATGTTTTGAAAATTTGGCCCTCACTGACTCAAAACCTCTACCGTCTAGTATCGAGGTACCAAAGTTTGACCTAAAATCATTACTATCCAAGCTTAAATATGTGTATTTAAGTTAAGATGACACATTTTTGTGATTATTTCTTCAAGTCCGAAAAAGGGCCAAGAGCTTGAATTGATTCAAGTACTCTAAGGAACATAAGGGAGCCATCAAATAGACAATGACAAATCTTAAGGGAATTAATTGGATGCCCATATTCTCAGTAGTCGAAATACCACCCACCTCGACTCGGCTCACAACAGTAGGTAGGCTCATCACACATCTTTCCTTCCTAGCCCTGATAGGGAAAATGACTCTCACACATATCCTACTATGCTCACCCCCACTAGACACATGATGGAAGATGACCTAATTAGCCAATCTTAACGAGTTCATTGGAGGATAGGCATCTCCAATATTGGGATCTGAGCAGGGTGATAATGATGCACCATACTTAAACATTCTCAATAATATCAACAAATTCTCCATTACAAGGCCCCAATACAACCATATCACCCAACCAGACATCACATGGCCACCATACAAAATATCCACTCATGAAGTACATCACCATGAAAGCCCATATAGCCGAATACAGAATCGCAAAGGCATATACATACCCCAACTCCTTTAGATCTCATCCAAGCATATGGAACAACATGAGGACCCTGATTTCATGATGTGCTCATGCATGCATATAATGGATGGTTGTGAATCAACTATATATGTCAAACTAACAAGCTGGTGCTAACATAAACAAAAGTAGGATGTATCAACTTGCCAAGCTATGGCACATGGACACTTAATAATAACCCTTAGGTCATAGCCTATTGTCCATAGAAATGCTCATCTGGACCCTTCATCCTGTCTTAACACAGGCTGAATCATGGCCCTACTACCCATAAGCAATGGGCCTTAATTTGGGCCCATCTAAGATTTAAATTATTTGTCTATAATATGGTCTTATGAGACTCACATTATGTATAAGCTACACATTTCATGCCATCTCCATCACATATTTGCTACATAACATGTACCATAATCATTGCATGTGAGTTACACATCACACACCATTATTCTTCACTATATAGCACATCACGTACCATCATACATCTGATATACATCTCATACCATCATGGGCTTCACTTACAATAGTGTTAATTAGCTAAGTAGACCAACAAACTAATGATAATCAAAACGCCCTTCCCTTAACCATGGAGGTGGGCTCACTTGGCCTCTCATCTAACGATTATTTATAACTAATTTGTATCTTAATTAGTTCCATAGAAAAGTGGGCTTTCACAAGCCCAATGCACTAAGCCCAACTTAAAAATAGCCAAAATAATTTTAAGGTTTACAATTTCAAGTATTCACCTGCATCATCATTTTATAGACCTCAATCACATCTAATTCATAACAATTAATTATATCATCACAAGCTTGTGTGTTTTTCAACATCCATGTGCATATAATGCATGGATACTAGAATTTACATACCTCATTATTATCATAACCATCATCCAACACCATCATCACATATGCCTTAAGTGTCAGGTGTCATTTCAGCATCATAAGAATCAATGCATGCATCATTATTAACTAGGATATCAACATCATTATCCATGTAATGATCATCAAGTAAAGCATGGTGATCAACTAGCATATTTTGTCATCACACACACACACACACACACACACACACACACACACACACACACACACACACACACACACACACACACACATACTGACACTGTAACGTCTCGAAAAAATTCGTACAAGGACTCGAGTACCACCTCAGGCAGAAATCACCCAGGACTAAAACCTTTAGAAATTAGGTTAATATTAGCAAGTGCTAAACTAGAGTACTTATGAAATTAGCACTAATCACTTTAAATATGATCTGTAACACCCAAACCGTGTAGTATCATTAATGCTATATTACCCTAAAATCTAGAATCCATCCCTAAATCCGGTTGCTCTCGGGAGCACACTGAAACTCCGTATCAGACCTGGACCGCACGTCGAAAGTCCGATAACTGCAAAACTATATAGTTATGACCGAATTACTGGACTTGACAACCTCCTTAAAAATCAAGTTTTAATTGTGTCTAGAAATGTACAACTTGAGCCCGGAGTACAGTGTGTGAGAAACGTGAATATCTTTAGAAATAAAATTCAAATTTAAGTAATCTGAGTCATGTCACTGGCGGGCCAAATATAAAAATTCATACCGTCAAAATTTGACCCAAATACACCCTCAGATCAGGGGAAATGTCTCATACATGGCAATGCACTTGTGGCCCTGATCGAGTGCCCGTGATCGTCGAACTGAAACTGGTCCACCACAATCGATCTGTAAACCCGATCAGAGCAAAAACTCAGCCTGACCTAGATCTAATGTCAGGGAGCTTAAGTCCGACCGCACGTAGAAAAGGGGCCACCAGAAGTGCTCCGTTGGGCTGAAACAGACGCCCTTTGGATATAACTTAAGTATACCTTGGCCCTAGGGCCATTTCCATCAAACCTGGGCCTATATAAGGGCCTTAAACCCTCTCTCTAATACTCCATACGAATTTTTAAACCCTAAGGAAGAGAGAAAAGGCAAAGGAAAGGAAAAAGAGAGAAAGTGAGAGTGACAGTTGGAGATTCATCCTGGGATTTGATCCCGTTGCTCCATGCACTTAGCCACCCTATCTGTATCACTATACGGGTGATTCCAATTTCGTTCTTAGGTAAGAAAACCTAACCCTAACCTGTTATAGGGTTTCAAACATTGTAAGTAATGGAATAGCTAACTTATTTCATACTGTAGGTTGCCAATCCGCCGTTAACAAAGGCTAATTGTCTAAAATGAATCTGTTACACGTTTACCGGCGTAAGGTGCGGACTATAAACGTTTAGGTTATGGTTTTCAAGGCTTCCAATGTCAATAACGATTTATGACTGACTTGATTGCTATCTCATATGCTTAGACACGATGTTTTTCGTATATTACACATAAATGTAAACTATGTTGTTTTTAATGCATTCCAAGTGTTTGTTGAAATGATTGAATGAATATGGATTCACGATCACAATTTGTGCTTGCCATGATTTATGTGTGAGGATATATGATGGTTGTACATGTGGCAACTCCTATGTGGAAGGATTTGCTACGATGTGCGTTTTAACTAATTTATTACATGTACATAATATGTGTAGTCTTTGCTACGATGTGCGTTTTAACTAATTTATTACATGTACGTAATATGTGTAGTCTAAGTGTTTGATAAAATGCCTGAGTGAGAAAATGCTTAATGTAATGTGCTTAATGAGGGCATTGAGATAGGATTCTCAATCCCCTTATCTAGGGTTACAGTTTCCTTCATGTAGTCTATTTTACTACTATGTGATTTGTAAATTAAATGCTCATGTATGTTAACATGTATTCTATGTGTTCGTTGAAATGCTGATATGGGATCTATATTCAATTGTGTCGTTACATGCTATCTTGGCTATTACATTTGAATGTTATTGATATGGAGTGTGTTTGGGGCTACATTGTAGTCCAGGCAATCAGTAATGATTTACGACCGGTGGCTGAACTGTTTTAGCCATGACAGATGCGTTTGACGAATCCGAGTCGTACGTCACTTGACGATAGTGGTTAGGCCACGTGGAATGCTTATGCACTCCATGTCGATTAAGTCTACATGCACTCATACTAGTTGAGCTCGTCAAGTAACTTAATTGAACCAATGTATATTCACTATGTATGGACGCTCTGCTTAAATCTAAGGTACTAAACTCACTAGTGGAAATCCCTTTAACCTTGGTACCACTAAGACTCATGAGCCGGGCATGGTGGTATGGGACACTGTGGTCGAGTTGTCGGCCTACACTAGGGTGACGAGCCTCCTCGTAGTGACCAGTGAGCAACCCAAACTTGTGAGCCAAATACGGTGGTATGGGACACTGTATTCGACCTGTTGGCCTACACTGATAAGGTGACAAGCCCTTTGTATTGACCACGAGCATACTTTAAGACCGCGTAGAGGCGACGAGCCTTTACATAGTAACCAGAGTACATACTAGGCCTACATCGATAAGGTGACGAGCCCTTTGCAGTGACCTCGAACCATAACATTGTATGAGATATACTAGGACTGACGACCCTAGAATGGATCACTATTTGGGAAATGATATAAGGGAGGTACCTTAGCTTCCCAATCCTGCTGTATGAAAAGGACTAATAAGATCTTGGTAATCACGCTCATGCATCGAATTACGTGTGCGTTTAGCATAGCAGGTCAAGCACTGAGGAAGTTTTTTATGCGCAATCGTGAGATTAAGTTACTAAGGGAGCATAGGCGAGGGCATGCATTATTATTTCATATCATTCTTACATTAACAAGAGTACTTGGGACCTGATTGTTGTATTGTGTTATCGTTACTGCTTGACTGAATTGATAACATGTTAACCTTTGCTTTATTATTCCACTGAGTTGATCACTCACTCCCACGTTACGAGACGGTGTTGTACACACCAACCAGACCCTGTTGTAGGTTTAGATGATGGCGTAGCCTGCGAGGCGGAGCCGGACTTTGAGGATGACGAGGAGGCATTCTCATATATGCAGTATTCAGGCGGATTTACGTAGACCGCTCTGAATTGGCAAGACTTCAGGGTTCATGCTTGTAGAGGACTACCAATCTTTTAACATTTTGTATTTTAAATCAATACTTGTAACTATTTAACCTCGCAATGTGTTCATACTTTGGGGACCTACAATGGTATATTTATTGTATCTACCTATCATAGTCTTTCACTTCATAAATTCAACTGTCCCTGGAGTATGATTCACTGATTTAGCTTAATCTCATTCATGTTTTATGAACTAACATGGACAACATCAAATCATCATTATATATGTTGCATAAGTGATGCGTTAGAACTCGGGAGTTGGGTACCGGCTCGACCCCCGATTTTCAAGGCATTACAAGTTGGAATTAAAGCATGATTTGGATTAAACCGGACCTGGGTTATGGTCACACGATGCTCACTGACGTACTTTGACCTAGAGGGTGCGAGAAAATATAGAAACAGGCATAGGATTCCTAATTTCGCCAATCGACCACCGAGATCGGGCCCGTACACACCCGTGATCATGTGAAATGATCTCAGATCACTTTTAGACCATTAATCGATAGGTTTAGACCACGATTTACCCCATCCCAGTCTTCAACAATCGATAAACGCGAATGTACATTAGAAAGTACTCGAAATGGCCCGAAACGACTCAAGATGGAGACGGGGGCCAAATGAGAGACTTTCAGGGAGACCCAGGAGGGGACCCACACATTTTTAGGGTCCAGGGGGCAGGAGGACCTCGCCCCACCAGCGAGCCATCGCCAGAATGTCCATAGACCGGCGAGGGCCTCATCGATTGGACGGGCCGACGCTGGCCAGTGCTGGTGTGGTGCCGTGTGGCCCACCGAATCATGTGGGGATGGTTTTAAACACCCCATTTGTTCCCCTTCATTTCCCACCCCTCCAAGCTCTCCTTTTTCTCCAAAATTTCTTATTTCTCTCTTAAATCTCCCCTTCATCCACCCATTTCCTCATTTGCCTTCACTACATACACCCCTCCATCATTTTCCATCAAAACCCTCTCCTATTTCTCTCTTTTCCTTCGATTTGAGTGCACAAATCTCTCATTTGTGTCTCATATACCTCCAAGTCCAACAACCCATCTTATTCCTCACATATCATTCCACTCCAATGGCTCTATTCGAGCTTGTAACGGCCTTTTTCTCGATTTCCACCATTCTCTCTATGATGGGAAAGAAAAGAGCTTCTTTGGATGAAGCCGGGCCTAGTCGCCCTACTCGTTCAAGGAAGCCGAGCGGTGCCACCGTAAGTGCAAGCGTCGATCGAGAGATAAGGACCAAACGAGAGCTTGATCCCAGGGCTCCCCTCGAAAGGATCTTTCTTACGGATATGTCTCATGGGAGATTTCATGGTCGCAGGGTCCTTTTTGAAGCTCATGTGGATGAGAGACTCTTTAGGTAATACCTGGTGATGGACCGCTTGGTCGAGGCCGGGTGGGGTCCTGTATTCGAGGGAGAGTACTGCACAAATGTGGGCACAGTCCGAGCCTTTTACACCCACATTCGAGAGCCTAGGCTAGAGCCCTTGCTGTTCAAGATCCCAGTAGGTAAAGATCGGGAGGCCACAATTGATGCTGGGTTGATAGCTCAACTTATGAAGATGTTGCTTGGCGAAGTGCATGCAAGCAAGAAGAATTTGAAGAGTGCACGTCAAAGGGATCGCCACACATGATTCCTTTGTGGACAACTGGCCCACTGGAATCTAAACAACAACCTCCTAGTAACTAATATGACTGACGACTTCTACCTGCTCCACCACATCTTCACGTATAATGCGTACCCCAGGTGGAGCAACCGCAGCGTGCACCCGTCTGATGGTAGAATTCCTATACCAAGTGGGGCAAGGAGAGAAGTTGTGCGTGCCTATGCACATTCTATGACAGATAGTTCTTACCGTACGCTCCACTAGAGTATCTGATTAGCTCCCATTCCGTCGACTCATATACAAGATTGCACGTGAGTTTGCTATAGACTTGGGGTGGAAATGTCGGTGCCGACCCATTACATCAACGAAACTACTCTCAATCAAATGAAAATTGCACCACGGCAGCAGTAAGCCCGACTCGATGAGAGTGAGGGTGAGATGGGTGGTGAGGAGTATGAAAGCGAGGAGGAAAGCAGGGAAGAGATAGAGGAGGAACAGGAAGAAAAGGTGGAGGCTCAGGATACGGATGAGAGCTCCCCTCCTATGGCACGGGAGCATGACACTGATCGGGCTACTAGAGAAGCTCATTTAGTTCAACTTGATGAGGGCCAGGTTGCCTTGCGATAAGAGATTATCGATACCCGAGCCCTCGTGAAGCACAAGTTTAAGAAGGTGACTTGCACCTTGAAAGCTATCCTGTGCTGCCTGCAGGATAAGGGCGCCCCTCCTCCGTCGCCAGACTCAGATGTCTAGTCATCCATGTCGTTGCCCAGTAGCTTGTTTTGTTGTTGTCTTAGAATGTCTGTGTTTTAATGTTGACGAGCTTAGTAGTATTGTAGGTGAGAAGTATGTTGTGCTTGTTAGCTTGTTTTAACGTTTGTAGCCTTGTTTGTAATAGCTCATATGCATTTCCTGTCATGATTCATGTAATGTCGTATCTCATGTAATTGTGACAATTTTGGTAAGTGAAATGCATGAAGTTTCTTTAAACTATGTGTGTATGTTGTATGGTTGAGTAATGGGCATGCTGAATATGACCTGGGTTGCACCTTATGTTATATATAGGGAATGCCACCTAAGGCCGCACGGAGTACGGTACGTCTCACTATTGGCGAGTCATTTGACGGGGCACCTCCCATGAGTGATAGCCATACGGACCCCAGCTCGGGCCCATCTCCCTCTAACACCATGCCGGATTCTCAGCCGGCCACTGGCCCCACTAATGGGCCTACACCTGTTATACCACCGGTTCCAGAGCAGAACCGTGCGTCCTCTTCGACGCCATCTGGACCTCAGTCAGTTCCCCCTACTGATAAGTTGGAGCAGATGATGTTGTTGATACAACAGCAGCAGTTTTTTACCACCATAGCAAGAATTTTTGCCTAGGGCATGGGTGTGGCTCCACCTACATCACATGTGCCCCCTGTTGGGAATGTGGGTGCTATCGGCCTTTTTGAGCAATTTCAGCGCTTGCCGCCCCCTACCTTTGAAGGTACTCATAGACCCGAGGAGGCTGAATATTAGCTTGACCGCATCTCTAAGATGCTAAAGCCGCTACACTGCACAGAGCCTGAGCAGGTGGAGTTGGTCACCTTCATGTTCGAGAAGGAGGTCAACTTATGGTGGGATAGTGTCCTCCGTACTGTTGCGGTCGGACACATATGGACATGGGCAGATTTTGAGACCCACTTCCACGAGAAATATTATCCCATCACCTATCACCACGAGAAGGAGAGTGAGTTCCTTCGCCTCCGATAGGGAGGGATGTCTATGGCAGAGTATGAGAACAGATTTACGGAGTTGGGCAGGTACGCCCCGTTGATTCTGGTGGATGAGCCGATGCGCATGCGTCAATTTTCTAAGGGTCTGCAACCCGAGATCTGCTCAAAGATGTGCTGCGCTAGCATACCGGGCTATGCTGAGCTAGTGAGCATGTCTATGCGGGCTAAGTAGGATGGGGACAGATAGTCCCGTATGCTAGCACCTTTGGCTCCTAGGCCGCGACCTAATCTTTTGGGTAGACCGTTCCTCGGTAAGAGGTCGCGTGCAGACTCACCGCCGAGGCTGATGGCTTCACCTGCCCCAGTGAGGCGACCTGATGTGTGGTGTGCCTACTGCAAGAGGCCTGGCCACACGGAGGTGAACTGCTTCACCAGGATGAGAGATAGCGGCTTCTCACCACCCCAGAGGATCAACCGCCAGCTTCCCCAGGTTATATCAGCACCACCTCTACGGTCGGCACCAGCTCATCCATCATTCCGGCCACCCGCACCTCGATCTAGGCCGCCTCAACGGCCTATGGTACCTCAGCCCAACCGTTTTCAGCAGGCTCGTGTGCACTCACTTACAGCTGAGGCATCAGAGGCAGCACCTATAGCACCTATGGCTTTTGATGTTACGGCACACATCCAAGGTACTCCAGTCTTCTTATTAGTGGACACCGGGTCCACTGTCTCTATCATATCGTGCGCAGCAGTCAAGCGGCTAGGGTTGGAAACTAGTCCTATGGTTGGGGTGAGAATCCTTACCGCCACAGGGACTTTCTCGGACGCTACCAAGATCTATAAGGGGTGTTCGATAGATGTAGGGAGCGGGACAGCGCTCCTCGACTTGATTGTCACCCCATTACATCATTATGATGTCATTCTCGGTATGGATTGGCTCACAGAGGTGAAGGCAAAGATCAACTGTGATACTAGAGTGGTGACAGCCTATGGACCAGAGGGCATGACCTTTACATTCCCAGTGCAGGTCAGTTGGTCCTATCGCATTGGTTGTTATGCTTCCATGCTGGAGGATGTTCATGGTCCAACACTTGAGGACACTCTTATCATCTAAGAATTCTCAGATGTGTTCAGAAAGATACCTGGACTACCCCCTCGGTGCAAAATCGATTTTACCATCGATTTAGCGCCGAGTACGACATCTGTATCTCTTCCGACCTATCGCATGGCTCCGTGTGAGATGGAAGAGCTGAGGAAACAGATCGATGATCTGTAAGATGCAGGTTTTATACGACCCAGCGTGTCTCCATGGGGAGCACCTGTGTTGTTCGTAAAGAAGAAAGATGGATCTCTGCGGTTATATATTGATTATCGCAGATTGAACCAAGTGACGGTGAAGAACAAGTATCCTTTGCCCAGGATAGATGACTTGTTTGATCAGTTGAAGGGGGCAAAGTATTTCTCGAAGATTGACTTACAGTCGGGGTATCACCAGTTGCACGTCAGGGATGAGGACGTGCAGAAGATGGCCTTCAGGACCAGTTTTGGACACTATGAGTTTCTCGTAATGTCGTTCGGCCTTACGAACGCACCGGCCGTGTTCATGGACCTGATGAACAGGGTATTTCGGCCGTTTCTTTTCCGATTCGTCATCGTGTTTATTGATGACATACTTATATACTCTAAGAGTCGGGAAGAACACGAGGAACACCTGCGAGTAGTCCTGGATACACTGAAGAAGAACCAGTTGTTCGCACAGTACAAGAAGTGCGACTTCTGGAAAGAGGAAGTCAAGTTCCTGGGACATGTGGTATCCAAGGAAGGGATAGTTGTGGACCTTGCCAAGGTAGCCGTAGTTCAGGACTGGGAGTAGCCCGGTTCGGTTACTGAGATGAGGAGTTTTCTTGGGCTGGCTGGTTATTATCGAAGATTCATTTGGGACTTCTCCAAGATAGCCAGACCTTTATCTCAGTTGACTCGGAAAGATCTTAAGTTCGCCTGGAATGAAAAGGCAGAGGCAGCTTTTCCGGAGTTGAAAGACAAGTTGATGTCCACCCTCGTGCTAGTATTGCCAGAGCAAGGGGTCAAATATACAATATACACAGATGCATCTCGCGTCATTTTGGGCGGTGTTATGATGCAGAAGGACAGGGTTATTGCCTACCTATCGCGACATTTGAGGAAACACGAGGAAAACTACCCTACGCATGACTTGGAGTTAGCTGTCGTCATCTTTGCTTTGAAGATCTGGAGACATTACCTCTACGAAGAGGAGTTTGATCTCTTTTGCGACCACAAGAGCCTCAGGTACATATTCACTCAGCGGGACCTGAATATGAGGCAACGACAATGGATGGAAACCTTGAAGGACTTCAAGTTCGAGGTTTCCTACCATCCGGGCAAGGCTAACCTTGTGGCTAACATATTGAGCAGCAAGAAGACCATAGAGTTTGCGGCTTCGCTAATAGTGGCAGAATGGGGTATGGTAGAGTTCACGCGAGACTTCGAGCAGAAGCTCACTATGGAGGAGCCGTTCGAGAGCATCTCGCATGTTCATGTGCGACCACTTCTTGATGAAAGGATCATTGAGGCCCAGAAGAGTGATAGACGGTTGTCTGAGCTTTGAGAACAAGCTAGCGACAATGAGAGTGCCAAGTGGAGATTTGGTACGGATGGGGGCTTACATTACCACGGCCGCCTATGCATCCCAAATCTGCACGATCTGAGGTGGGAAGTTCTCGAGGCTGCGCATAATTCAAGGATGGCGATGCACCCTGGAAGTACGAAGATGTATCGCGATATGAAGAGATCGTACTGGTGGGACAACATGAAGGCCCACATAGTAGAGTATGTATCACACTGTCTCACATGCCAGCAGGTCAAGGCAGAGCACCGCCGACCTCCTGGACTGCTTCAGGCTATGCCCATTGCTAAATGGAAATGGGACTTCATCTCTATGGATTTCATCTCAGGGCTACCGAAGATAAGAAAGGGGCATAATTCTATTTGGGTGATCGTGGACGGGTTGACGAAATCGGCTCATTTCCTCCCTATCAGAGTTTCAAACTCTGCAGACGAGTTGGTCAGGTTGTACATCAAGGAGATTGTACGTCTGCATAGAGTTCCCTTGGAGATCGTGTCTGACCGAGACACGTGATTCATATCTATCTTCTGGACTCATATCCAAGAAGCGATGGGTGTGAAGTTGAAGTTCAGTACCGTGTTCCACCCATAGACTGACGGGCAGACGGAACAGGTGAATCAGATTCTTGAAGATATGTTACGAGCCTGTGTGCTGGATTTCAAGGATAGTTGGGATGACTGTCTTCCTTATACAAAGTTCGCCTATAAAAATAGCTTCCAGACGAGCATTGGCATGGCTCCCTATGAGGCACTATATGGGCGCCCGTGTAGAGCACCGCATTACTGGGCAGAGGTTGGCGAGAAGAGCTTAATTGGCCCGAAGTTAGTTCAGGCGACTTCAGAGAATATCAACATTATCAGGCGCCGACTTCTGACAGCGCAGAGCAGACAGAAGAGCTACGCTGATATGAGGCGGCGGCAGCTAGAGTTCGAGGTTGGGGACCATGTATTCCTTAAAGTTTCCCCCATGAAGGGAGTCCTTCGGTTTGGCAAGAAGGGGAAGCTCACGTCTCGATTCATTGGCCCATTCCAGATACTTGATCGAGTGGGGGCGGTAGCGTACCGCCTTGCTTTGCCCACTCCACTCGTAGGCATTCACAACGTATTTCATGTATCCATGCTGAAGAAATACATTCTCGATCCTTCCCACATTATCAGATGGGAGCAGGTCCAGTTGAGTGAGGACGCTACTTATGTACTGCGACCAACGCGTGTCTTGGATAGGAAGGAACAGGTGCTGCGTGCAAGGTTATCCCACTTGTGAAAGTACTGTGCACTCACCACATGGAGGAAGAGGCTACTTAAGAAACAGAAGCCGAGGTTCGAAAGAACTACCCTCAGATTCTCGAGGAGTACAAAAAGGTACTAATTTTAAGGATGAAAGTTTTCTTTAAGGGGGGTAGATTGTAACATCTCGAAAAAAAATCCGTACATGGACCCGAGTACCACCTCAGGTAGAAATCACCTAGGACTAAAACCTTTAGAAATTAGGTTAATATTAGCAAGTGCTAAACTAGAGTACTTATGAAATTAGCACTAATCACTTTAAATATGATCTGCAAGACCCAAACTGTGTAGTATCATTGACACTACATTACCCTGAAATCTAGAATCCATCCCTAAACCCGGTTGCTCTCGGGAGCACACCGAAACTCCGTATCGGACCTGGACCGCACGTCGAAAGTTCGATAACCACAAAACTATACAGTTATGACCACATTACTGGACTTGACAACACCCTCGGAAATCAAGTCTTAATTGTGTCTAAAAATGCACAACTTGAGCCTGGAGCAAAGTGTGTGAGAAACGTGAATATCTTTAGAAATAAAATCTGAATTTAAGTAATCTGAGTCGTGTCGCTGGCAGGCCAAATATAAGGATTCAGACCATCAGAATCTGACCCAAATACACCCTCGGATCAGGGGAAAATGTCGCATACATGGCAATGCACTTGCGGCCTTGATCGAGTGCCTGTGACCATTAAACTGAAATCGGTCTACCACGGTCGATCTGTAAACCCGATCGGAGCAAAAACTCAGCCTAACCTAGATCCAATGTCAGGGAACTTAAGTCCAACCGTACACAGAAAAGGGGCCACCAAAAGTGCTCCGTTGGGTTGAAACAGACGCCCTTTGGATATTACCTAAGTATACCTTGGCCCTAGGGCCATTTCCATCAGACCTGGGCCTATATAAGGGCCTTAAACCCTCTCTCTAATACTCCATATGAATTTTTAAACTCTAAGGAAGAGAGAAAAGGAAAAGGAGAGGAAAAAAGAGAGAAAGTGAGAGTGAGAGTTGGAGATTCATCCTGGGATTTGATCCCGTTGCTCCATGCACTTAGCCACCCTATCTGTATCGCTATACAGGCGATTCCAATTCCGTTCTTAGGTAAGAAAACCTAACTCTAACCTGTTATAGGGTTTCAAACATTATAAGTAATGGAATAGCTAACCTATTTCATACTGCAGGTTGCCAATCCACCGTTGACAAAGGCTAAGTATCTAAAACGAATCTGTTACGTGTTTACCAGCGTAAGGTGCGGACTATAAACATTAAGGTTATGGTTTTCAAGGCTTTCAATGTCAGTAATGATTTATGACTGACTTGATTGCTATCTCATATGCTTAAACACGATGTTTCCCTTATATTACACATAAATGTAAACTATGTTATTTTTAATGCATTCTAAGTGTTTGTTGAAATGATTGAATGAATATGGATTCACGATTTGTGCTTGCCATGATTTATGTATGAGGATATATGATGGTTGTACGTGTGGCAACTCCTATGTAGAAGGATTTGCTACGATGCTCGTTTTAACTAATTTATTACATGTACGTAATATGTGTAGTCTAAGTGTTTGATAAAATGCCTAAGTGAGAAAATGCTTAACGTAATGTGCTTAATGAGGGTGTTGAGATAGGATTCTCAATCCCCTTATCCAGGGTTACAGTTTCTTACTACTATGTGATTTAGGGATGAAATGCCTACGTATGATAACATGTGTAGTATGTGTTTGTTGAAATGCTCAAATAAAATTTATATTTAGATTTGGTTGTCACATGTTGTCTTTGGCTGTTACATGTGAATGTTATTGTTTGGAGTGTGATTGAGGCTATGATGTAGTCCAGACAATCGGTAATAGTTTATGATTGGTGGCCAAACTGTTTAGCCATGACGGATACGTCCGATGAATCTGAGTCGTATGGTGATTACCGACAGTGGTTATGTCACGAGGGGTGCATATGTGCTCCATGTCGACTAATTCAACATACGCTCATACTAGTCGAGCTTGTCAAGTAACCCGATTGACCTAATGTATGTTCACCATGTATGGACGCTACTGCTTGAATCTAGGGTACCAACTGACCAGTGAAAAGCCCATTTAACCTTAGTACCACAATGCTAAGACTCATGAGATGGTTATGGTGGTATGGGACACCGTGGTCGAGCTGTCGGCCTACGCTGGGGTGATGAGCCTCCCCGTAGTGTCCTTTGAGCAAACCAAACTTGTGAACCGAATACAGTGGTATGGGATACTGTATTCGAGCTGTCGGCCTATGATTAGGTGATGAGCCGGTAGTGACCTCGAGCATACACTAGGACTACGCTAAGGTGACGAGCCTTTCCATAGTGACCTTAAGTATAAACCGAGCCTGCGCTGAGGTGACAAGCCGCTGCGTAGCGACCTGAAACGGTTCTTCGTATGTGATTAACTAGGATTGGCAACCCTAGATGGATCAATGTTTCGGTCAATAGATAAGGGAATTGAGAATCCTATCTTAACACCCTCATTACATACATTTAAACAAGCATTTTCTCATTCAGGTATTTTGTCAAACACTTAGACTACACATGTCACATACGTGTAATATAATAACTATAATACATATTATGATAAGTCCTTTCACAAAGGAGTTGTCACACGTACAACCATCATATATTTATAATTAATAATTATGGCAAACATAAATCCAAATTCCATATTCATTCAAACCTTTCATCAAACACATGGAATGCATTACAAATCAACATAGTTTATATATATGTGCATAATATACAGAAAACATCGTATCTAAGCACATGTGATAGCAATCAAGTCAGTCATAAATCACTAACTGACATTAAAATCCTTGAAAACCATAACCTAAATGTTTATAGTTTGCACTTTTCACTGGTAGACATGTAACGAGCTCAATTTGAACTATATGTCTTTGTATACGGCACAATGACAACCTATAGCATGAAATAGGTTAGCTATTTCACCATATACTCTATTTCAATCCCTAAAATGGATTAGGGTTAGGATTTCTTACCCAAGAACGGAGTCAAAATCGCTAGAATAGCGATACAAACAGGCTGATTCAGCACGTGGAGCGATGAGATCGAATTCTAGGAACTCTCTCCCGCTTTCTCTCTCACTTTCTCTCTCTTTCCTTCTCTCTTTGCTCTCTTCTCTCTCTTAGGGTTTACAAATTCGTATGGAATGAGAGAGGGGTGGGTTTAGGTGCTTATATAGGCCCAGAACTGATGAGGTTGGCCCCAAGGCCATGGTATACTTAGGTTATAGCCAAAAGTTGGCTGTTTCGATCCAACGGAGCATATTTGGAGGCCCCTTTTCTATGTACGATCCGGAGTAAGTCTTCTACCATTGGATCTATGCCAGGTTAAGATCTTGATCCGATCGGATCAGTGAATCGACCGTGAAGGACCTGTTTCAGTTCAACGGTCACCGGTACTCGATCACAGCCACAAGTGCACTAACATGTGTTAAAAATTTTCCCTGATCTGAGGGTGTAATTGGGTCAGAATCTGACGGTCTAAATTCTTAGATTTGGCCTGCAAATGAACGGCCCAAATCGCTTAAGTTGGAGTCCATTTTCTAAAGATATTCACGTTTCTCACACACTTTACTCTGGGCTCAATTTATGCGTTTCTGGATACTATTAGGACTTGATTTCTGAGATGGTTGTCAAGCCCAGTAAGGTGGCCATAAGCATATAGTTTCACGTTAATCGGACTTTCGATGCACGGTCGAGGTCCGATACGGAGTTTCAAAGTGCTCCCAAGAGCAACTGGGTTTTGAGATGGATCCTAGGTTTTTGGGTAATGTAGCATTAACGATTCTACTTGTTTTGAGTCTTACAGATTGTGTAAAAAGTAGTTCAAGCTAATCTACCGATCGAAACAGTTTAGTATTTAATTAATTTTCATCTAATTTCTAAAGGATTTAGTCCTTAGCGATTTCTGCCTGAGGTGCTACTTGAGCCTTTGTACCGATTTTTCTAAGACGTTACAATCTATCCCCCTAAAGAAAAAATTTCATCCTCGAAATTAGTACCTTTTCGTACTCCTCAAGAATCTAAGGGTAGTTCTTTCGAATCTCAACTTCTGTTTCCCAAGTAGCCTCTTCCTCAGTGTGGTGTGTTCACAGAACCTTCACAAGTGGAATTACTTTATTGCGCAACACCTGCTCCTTCCTATCTAGGATACGCGTCAGTCGCAGTACATAAGTAGCATCTTCACTCAACTGTACCTACTCCCATCTGATAATGTGGGAAGGGCCAGGAATGTATTTATTCAGCATCGATATATGAAATACGTTATGCACGCCAGCAAGTGGTAAGGCGATATGCTACCACACCCACTTGATCTAGTATCTGAAATGGGCCAATAAATCTTAGCATGAGCTTTCCTTTCTTTCCAAACTGGAGGACTCCCTTCATTGGGAAAACTTTTAGGAATACGTGGTCCCCTACCTCAAACTCTAGCTACTGCTGCCTCGTATTGGCGTAGCTCTTCTGCCTACTCTATGCTGCCAGAAGTCACCGCTTGATAATGTCGATCTTCTCTGAAGTCGCCTGAACTAACTCTGGGCCAATCAGGCTCTTCTCACCAACCTTCGCCCAGAGTATAGTGTTCGACAGGGTCGCCCATATAAGGCCTCATAGGGAGTCATGCCAATACTCGCCTGAAAACTGTTGTTATAAGCGAACTTTGCATAAGAAAGACGGTCATCCTAGTTATCCTTGAAATTAAGCATATAAGCTCGCAGCATATCTTCCAACACCTGATTTACCTGTTCCATCTGCCCGTCAGTCTGTGGGTGGAACGCGGTATTGAACTTCAGTTTCACACCCATTGCTTCCTGGATACGAGTCCAGAAGATAGATGTGAATTGCGTGTCTCGGTCTGACATGATCTCCATAGAAAATCCATGCAGACACACAACCTCCTTGATGTACAACCTGGCCAACTCGTCTGCAGAGTTTGAGACTCTGATCGGAAGGAAATGAGCAGATTTCGTTAATCAGTCCACAATCACCCATATGGAGTCATGTCCCTTCCTCGTCTTGGGTAGCCCTGAGATGAAATCCATAGAAATGAAATCCCATTTCCATTCTACGATGGGCATGGGCCGAAGCAGTCCAGGAGGCCGGGAATGCTTTACCTTGACCTACTGACATATGAGACAACGGGACACAAAATCTGCTATGTGGGGCTTCATGTTGTCTCACTGGTATGAGCGCTTCATGTCTCGGTACATCTTCGTATTGCCAGGATGCATTGCCATCCTCGAATTATGAGCAGCCTCAAGAACTTCCTTCCTTAAGTCATGAAGATTTGGGACGCATAGGCGGCCACGATAATGTAAACCCCCATCCGTACCAACTCTCCATTTCGAGTCTTCATCATTGTTAACTCGCTTTCTCAACTTTGCCAACCCTACATCTTCCTTCTGAGCCACAATGATTCGGTCATAAATAAGTGGCTGAACCCAAATATGTGCAATGCTCTGGAACGGCTCCTCTACCGTAAGTTTCTGCTCAAAATGCTGTACAAACTCTACCATGTCCCACTCTGCTATCATCAGTGGAGCCACAAATGCTATCATTTTCTTGCAGCTCAACGCGTTTGCCACAAGGTTAGCCTTGCCAGGATGGTAGGAGATCTCGAACTTGAAGTCCTTCAAGATTTCCATCCATCACAGCTGCCTCATATTCAGGTCCCTCTGCATGAATATGTAAATGAGGCTCTTGTGATCGTAAAAGAGCTCGAACTCCTCTCCGTAGAGGTAATGTCTCCAGAGCTTTAATGCAAAGATGATGGCTGCTAGCTCCAGGTCGTGCATGGGATAGTTTTCCTTGTGTTTCCTCAATTGTTGTGATGCATAGGCAATAACCCTGTCCTTCTGCATCAAAACACAACGCAAACCAACACGAGAAGCATCGGTGTAGATGATATACTTGACCCCTTGCTCTGGCAATACTAGCACAGGGGTGGATGTCAACTCGTCCTTCAGTTTCTGAAAAGCTGCTTCTGCCTTCTCATTCTAGGCAAACTTGAGATCCTTCCGAGTCAGCTGAGACAACGGTCTGGCTATCTTGGAAAAATCCCTAATAAATTGACGGTAGTAGCCTGTAAGGCCAAGAAACTCCTCACTTCGGTAACTGAATCGGGCTGCTCCTAGTCCTGAACTGCGGCTACCTTAGCAAGGTCCACCGCTATCCCTTCCTTAAACACCACATGTCCCAGGAACTTGACTTCTTCTTTCCAGAAGTCACACTTCTTATACTGTGTAAACAAATGGTTCTTCCTGAGAGTATCAAAGACTGCTCGCATGTACTCCTCATGATCTTTCCAACTCTTGGAGTATATCAGGATGTCATCTATAAACACGATGATGAATCGGAATAGATACAGCCAAAACACCCTGTTCATTAGGTCCATGAACATGGCCGATGCGTTTGTGAGTCCAAATGACATAACAAGGAACTCGTAGTGCCCAAAACTTATCTTGAAAGCTGTCTTCTGCATGTCCTCATCCCTAACACGCAACTGGTGATACCTTAACTGTAAATCAATCTTGGTGAAATACTACATCCCCTTCAACTGGTCAAACAGGTCATCTATCCTGAGCAAAGGATACTTATTCTTCACTGTCACTTGGTTCAATCTGCGGTAATCAATAAACAATCGCAGTGACCAATCATTCTTCTTCACAAACGACATAGGTGCTCTCTAAGGAGACACACTAGGCCGTATAAAACCTGCATCTAACAGATCATCGATCTGTTTCCTCAGCTCCTCCATCTCACATGGAGGCATGCGATAAATCGGTAGTGAAATGGGCGTCGCACCAGGCACTAGATCGATGGTGAAATCGATCTTGCACTGAGGAGAAAATCTAGATATCTTCTTGAACATGTCCATGAATTCCTAAACTACTGGTGTGTCTCCCAAAGTCGGACCATCAACATACTCTAACAAGGTAACGTAACAACTAATGTGGCAGTACCAACTGACCTGCACTGGAAATGTAAAGGTCGTGCCCTCAGGTCTATGGGCTGTCTCCACTCTAACATCACAATCAATCTCTGCCCTCATCTCCGTGAGCCAATCCATACCGAGAATGACGTCATAGTGACATAATGGGGCGAACATCAGGTCAACAAGCACTATTCTACTCCCTAGGTCTATCGAACAACTCTTACACCTCTTAGTAGAGTCTGAGAAAGTCCCTGTGGCAGTAAGGAGTCTCAACCCAACCATAGGAATAGTTTCCAACCCTAGTCGCTTGACTGCCACGCATGATACTATAGAGATCGTGGACCCTGTGTCCACCAATAAGAAGATTGGTATACCTTGCATGTGGGCCGTGAATTTAAAAGCCATCGGTGCTGTAACCGCTGCCTTGGGTGCCTCAGCTGTAAGTGAGTGCACACGAGCCTACTGTGAACAGTTTAGCTGCAGTGCCATAAGCCGTTGAGGCAGCCTAAATCGAGGTACAGGAGGCGAAAAGGATGGATGTGCTGGTGCTGACCGTAGAGGTGGAGTCGAAAGAGGTGGTGGCATTTGACGATTGATCCTCTAAGGGGGCATAAAGTCGTTGTTCCTCATCTTGGTGAAACAGTACGTGTCAGCATGGGCCGACCTCTAGTAGTAGGTACACCATATATCAGGTCACCTCGGCTGTGTCGATGGAGCCGTAAGCCTGGGAGGTGAGACTGTATGGGGCCTCTTACTGAGGAACAGCCTACTCGGCAAATCTGGTCACGGCCTAGGAACCATAAGCACACGTGTACAAGACAACCTATCCCCATCCTGCTCCGCTCGCAGAGACATGCTCACTAGCTTAAATAGTTGGATATGCTAGCACAACACATCTTCGAGCGTATCTCGGGTCGCAGACCCTTAGAAAATCGCCGCATTCGTATCGGATGGTCAGCTAAGATCAGGGGAGCATATTTGGCTAGCTCTGTAAACCTGTTCTCATAATCTACCACTAACATCCCTCCCTAACAGAGGTGAAGAAAGTCACTCTCCTTCTCATTACGGTAGGTGAGAGGGAAATACTTCTCATGGAAGCGTGTCTCGAAGGCCTCCCACATCCACACAAATCCTACGGGAAACATCCGCAAGATGCTATCCCACCATAAGCTGGCCTCCTTCTGAAACATGTAGGTGACCAACTCCACCTGCTCTGCCTCAGTGCAGTATAGTGGCTTCAACATCTTAGAGATGCGGTCAAGCCAATACTCGGCCTCCTCGGGCCTGGGAGTACCCGCAAACGTAAGAGGTCGAAAGCGCTGGAATCGCTCAAATAGGCCGCTAGCACTCATATTGCCAGTAGGCTGTACAAGAGGGCAGGTGGAACCACACCCATGCTCTAGGTGAGGACCCCTGTGATGGTGGTCAAAAGTTACTGCCGCTACCGCTGCATCAAGAGCATCATCTGTTCCAACCTATCAGGAGGAGCCGACTGAGGTATGTGTGGCATCGAAGCAGACCGATGGTGCAACAGGTGTCAGCCCGTTAGTGGGGCCAGGGGCCGACTGAGAATCCTGCATAGTGTCGTGAGCCAGGCCCAAACTAGGGTCCGTCTGGTTATCGCTTAGAGGAGGTGCCTCGTCAAACGAGTCGTCAAGTGTGAGATGTGTTGTACTCCATGTGGCCTTAGGTGGTATTCCCTATATACAACATAGGGTGCAACCTAAGTCAGATTCAGCATACTCACAAACTTAACTACACGGCATTCACATTACAGCTCAAAGAAACTTCATACATTTCATTTAATAAAATTTCACAGTACATGAGATGCAGTATTACATGAATCATGACAGAAATGCATGCGAGCTAATCTAAGCACGGTTCCACATAGTAAAACCTACAAACCGTTCTACCACATTACTAAGCCTATCAAGGTTATACATAGAAGCAAGAAAAATAAGCAACAAGCAAACCAAAAGACGACTACATGCACGACTAGTCGTCCGAATCTAATGATGGTGGAGGTGCACCCTTATCCTGCAGACAGCACAGGATAGCTCTCAGGGTGCTAGATACTTTACTGAATTTCCACTTCATGAAGGCTCGATTCTCTTCGAGCTCGGCTCGGTTCTCTGTGATCTCCTATCACAGGACAGCTTCGCCCTCCTCAAGTCGAGCCAAATGGGCTTCTATAGCAGCCCGATCACTATCGCGCCCCTGTGTAGCGGGAGGAGAGCCCTCATCAGTGCCTTGGGCTTCCTCTTCTTCTTCCTCACTCTCTCCTTCTTCACCTCCCTCCTCTGACTCATCTCCTTCGTCGATCTCATTGCTTTCTTCCTCTTCACTTTCTATCTCATCCCCATACTCATCAAGTCGGGCTTGACGTTGTCAAGGGCCAATCCCCATGTTGTTGAGTGTAGTCTCATTAATGAAGTGGATCGGCGCAAGGTCATCCATGTTAAGCCTGTAGGTGAACTCTCGAGCAATTTTGCACACAAGTCAGC
Source organism: Magnolia sinica (assembly GCF_029962835.1). Taxonomy (NCBI): domain Eukaryota; kingdom Viridiplantae; phylum Streptophyta; class Magnoliopsida; order Magnoliales; family Magnoliaceae; genus Magnolia; species Magnolia sinica. Next base: position 103,493,790 of record NC_080574.1, on the reverse strand, counting down.
CAAATGGAAGTAAGACATCATTCCTAACAGAGCGCGTAGACTGTACTATCTGTAGCAGGGCGAACGTAAGCAGACATAGCTTGTCTCCCTGTCCAGCTCTATATAAGAAATCCATTATCAAGCGAGTGCATTCGGCACAGTTACCCCGCCTAGGGTACACATTATATGTGAAGATGTGGTGAAGCAGGCAAAAATCATCTGTCAACTCCTTCGATAGGAGGCTTCTGCCTTCCTTCCAGTGAACTAATCGGCCGCAAAGGTAACGCGCATGGTGATCTCTTTCTTGCATGTTCTTGAGATCCTTATCGCTAGCGTGCACCTCTCCACGCGGGATTCCCATGATCCGGGCCACCAAATTTACATCAACTGTTGTTTCCCGCCTTCCTACAGGAATCTTGAACTGCAGAGGCTCCAGCGATGTGTCCCGTATATAGGCGTAGAAGGCTCGAACAGTGTTCTCACATGCGTGAGACTTACCCTTGAATATGGGACCCCACCCGGCGTCCACCAGGTAGTCCATCATCGGATACAGTCCAAATAGCCTCTTGTCTACATGAGCCTCAAGCACGACCCTACGGCCACCAAACCGACCGTGTTCGAAGCCCACCGGTAGAACTCTCTCGAGTGGGAGTTGGAGATCGAGATCCCACTTCGACCTTCGCTCTTGGGCGGCGCTCGTGCTAGCTTCAACTCCCGCCTTCTTTCTTGGACGGGTAGGGCGATTAGGCCCAGCTTCATCTATAGGAATTCTCTTCTTTCCCATAAGGGAAAGAATCATGGAGAGAGAGAGAAAATGGCCGCTACGAGCTAAAAGAGAGCCATTAGAGTGAAATAGAAATGGAGGAATGGGATGGGATGTTGGGCTTTGAGATTTTGAAACACAAAGTAGTGTTTTGTGCTTAAATGAGAGGGGTTTAGGGAGCTAAGAAATGGGTTTGAGAGGAATAGTGGAGAATGGGCTTTTTAGTGAAGAAGATGAAGAAGGTGTGGGAATAGGGGAGAGATTTAAGGGAGAAAGACGGGGTTTTGAGAGACTTAGAGAGCTTAGAGAAGTGTAAGGGAGGAAAAGGGAGCAAATAAAATGGTTATAAGGGGTCTCACATGATTTGGTGAGCCCCACATGTGTTAAGGGGTCGGCTCGACGCCGGCTCGTTGCGGCCCAACAGGCCCAGCCGAAGCCAAGTGCGGTGCACCGCGATGAGAGAGGCACCGCCGCAGTCCATTAGACCCTAGCACTGTAGGCACAGCGCCACCGCCGTCCGCTGGACGAGGCATGGTGCCACCGCGGTTGGGCAGTGGCCACCCCCTCCCGGGGTGCCATATGTGTGAGGGGTCCACTTTGGATCCCCCCGATTTGCACCGTTTGGGTCCCCGAGTCCGTTTAAGTCGTTTCGGGTCCCCTTTTTCGTATATTTGCACTTTTTGATTTTGTTTGCATGTCGAATAGGCTGAATCATGGTCTAAATGCGTCAATCGACGGCCTAGAGAGGGGTTGGGATCATCTCGCATGATCACAGATACCTACGGGTCTGATTTCAATGGTCAATTTCACTAATCAGTGAAACTAGGAATCCTGCGACTATTTCTATGTTTCGTCGCTCCCCCTAGATCAAAGTTCGTCAGTGTGCATCGTGTTACGATAACCCAAGTCCAGTTTAATCCAAACCATGCTCTGATACTAACTTGTAACGCCCTGAAAATTGGGAGTCGAGCAGGAGCCCAACTCCCGAGTTCCAACACATCACTTATGCAACATAGATAATGATGATTAATTATTATCTGTATTAGTGTGTTAAACATGAGTGGGATTATACCAAAACAACATATCATACTCTAGAGACAGTTGAATTACGCAAGCTGAAGACTATCATAGATATATAAACAATATAAACTGATTGTAAGTCTCTTGAGTATGATCATATTGTCGGGTCACTTAATTACATACAAACTTCCAAAATATACAAAATGTGTAATGTCATCTAGTCAGCATCCCAGTAATCCCTGTCGATCAGACATAGCCTACATAGACCCACCTGATAACTACATGTAGGAGAACTCCTCCTCATCATCATAAAAATCAAGCTCTGCCTCGTCAGCTTCGCCATCATCTGCAACTACAACAGAGTCTGGTTGGTGGTTTAAAACACCGTCCCAGAATGTGGGAGTGAGTGATCAACTCAGTGGAGCTATAAGGCAAAGGTTAACATGTTATCAATTCAGTCAAGCAGTAATGATAAAGCAGTGCAACACTCATGTCATAAGTATTCTTGTTAATGCAAGAATGAGATGCAAAAATGATGTATGCCCTCACCTGCACTCCCTCTGCGACATCATCTCACAATCGCAGCATGCAACACTCTCGCTGTGCTCAACTCTAACACCAAAGGCACATGCAATGTGGTGCAGTGTGTGATTAGCCAAGTTCTTAATTAAGCATATTCATGTAGCAAGTTTGGGAAGCTAAGGTACCTCTCTTCATATCATTGACCCAAACATTGATCCATCTAGGGTCATCAATACTAGTTAATCACATACAAAGAACCGTTCCAGGTCACTATGGAGCGGCTTGTCACTTCAGCGCAGGCCCGGTTTATACTCAAGGTCACTATGGAAAGGCTCGTCACCTTAGCGTAGTCTTAGTGTATGCTCGAGGTCACTACAGGCTCGTCACCTGATCGTAGGCTGACAGTTCGAATACAGTGTCTCATACCACCGTATTCGGCTCACGAGTTTGGTTTGCTCTAAGGACACTATAAGGAGGCTCCTCACCCCAGCGTAGGCTAACAGCTCTACCACAGTGTCCCATACCACCATGCTCGGCTCATGAGTCTTAGCGGATCGTGGTACCAAGGTTAAATGGGCTTTTCACTAGTCATTTGGTACCCTAGATTCAAGCAGTAGCATCCATACATGGTGAACATACATTGGGTCAATCGGGTTACTTGACAAGCTCGACTAGTACGAGTGTACGTTGAATTAATCGACATGGAGCACATATGCACCCCTCGTGGCCTAACCACTGTCGGTAATTACCATATGAGTCGGATTCATTGGATGTATCCATCGTGGCTAAACAGTTTGACCACCGATCATAAACCATTACCGATTGCCTGGACTACATCGTAGCCCCAATCACACTCCAAACAATAACATTTGCATGTAATAGCCAAAGACAACATGTGACAACCAAATCTAAATATAAATTTTATTTGAGCATTTCAACAAACACATACTACACATGTTACCATACGTAGGCATTTCATCCCTAAATCACATAGTAGTAAGATAGGTTGCATAAAGGAAACTATAACCATAGATAAGAAAATTGAGAATCCTATCTCAACACCCTCATTACATACATTTAAACAAGCATTTTCTCATTCAGGCATTTTGTCAAACACTTAGACTACACATGTCACATACGTGTAATATAATAGCTATAATACATATTATGACAAGTCCTTTCACAAAGGAGTTGTCACACGTACAACCATCATATATTTATAATTAATAATCATGGCAAACACAATTCCAAATTGCATATTCATTCAAACCTTTCATCAAACACATGGAATGCATTACAAATCAACATAGTTTATATATATATGCATAATATACGAAAAATATCGTATCTAAGCACATGTGATAACAATCAAGTCAGTCATAAATCATTAACTAACATTGAAAGCCTTGAAAACCATAACTTAAACGTTTATAGTCCGCACCTTTCACCAGTAGACATGTAACGAGCTCAGTTTGAACTCTATGTCTTTGTCTATGGCACAATGGCAACCTATAGCATGAAATAGGTTAGCTATTTCACCATCTACTCTATTTCAATCCCTAAAATGGATCACCCACCTATTGGCCTCCTTCTTAGTCCGATGGAACGCTGAACTCCTCGGCCTCGACTTTAACGGAGGATGATGAAGAATGAAGGGTGGAGATGAGAGATGGGGAGGTGGGAAGTGGGCCACACAAAGCTCTCTCATGGAGCTCTCATGCCTTGGACGGTTGGGTTGTTTGGAGAATGAGAGAGAGAGCGAGAGAGATATGAGAGAGAGAGGTTGTAAGAGAGAGAGATGGGTGAGTGATGGGTGAGTGATGGAAGAGTTGACTATAGGGGTGGGTGTTGTACTTGGGGATGGGTGTGAGTGATGGGAATGATGTGTACTTGATTGATGTGATTGATTGATTAATTTGACATGTTCTCTTGGGTTTAGCAAATGCATGGTATTTTTCCTCAAACTAAACACAAGCCCACATCTCCTGGCCTGCGTATCGCCATAGCGGGTAATACCCGGTGATGGCACGGTCGCAAGGATGCAAGTTTTGGGCGAGCTAACTCTAGAAAATGAGATACAACTCAGGGTCACGCACAACTGCCGATTACAGATCGTGAGTCACCGAAATTCGACCGAGAGAATTGCGGAAGCCTACGGAACAGTACAGGCTAGGATACGGGCCTTATAACTCTCCCCTCCAAAAAAAGTTCATCCTCAAAATTTACTATCACGTGGGACAATGCAAGGGAAGAGGAGGCATCGATATAAACATATACAAGGCATAATCAATCTATGATCAAATGGAGATAACATTCTCTAATTTCAGCCTTGCGCTCCCAAGATGTCTCCTCAACAAAATGGTGACTCTTACTGAAACTTAGATCCTTGGATCAGAAACGATCAAAACAGCGACACTATACAGCCTCATAATCTCATTGATAGGGAGCTATATTAGAAAATCTCTAAGTTACTTGAACTCGGGGACTAACCATTCTAAGTTCTCAACAATCATAGAGTGAAGGGTAGCTATCAGCAAATATGTGATGTTATCTTCAGGTATTCCCAAGTTATGCTCTGATACCAACTTCTGTCATGCGCAAAACCCGAAAACCGGATTCACAGGAATCCCAATCACCGAATCTAGTGCCGACAGCCTCCGTAGTACCCCATTCTCGGCTCTTAGTGCCCATACGCCAGGTTTCGATCCTGGGACCCTACAAGGAGGATTTTCTAACGTACATTTGTCTCATAAGAAGCATAACCACAAGTATACCCAAATCACAAAGGCAACATCATCATCACATATCCACTAATATAAACATTTGAATACAATGCTAAAAGGGAAATAGATACATCAAAAATCAAAGCTCCAGAAGATGCTCCGTGCTCCAAGTTCCACTTTGTTGCGACCTAACGCCACCTGCACGCATCTATCGTGCATAAGCTTATAGAAAGCATAAAGGGTGGTGAAAGTGTATGAGCAGTATATGCGTGCTCAGAATGTAATATCAAAGTAAATGGAGATACTGATAAGTCCACAAACCATACAATATCAAAGTAAGCAAAAATACTGACAAGTCCATGAGTCAAACAAAATGTAGATCGGCTATGCAAATGCAGAGTCATTGAGAGCGAAATATCAGATGTCAAGGATGAAATGCAATATACAATTTCTGGTGAGCTATAATACCATCAACCTTATTTAGGCCATATATCAAACCTGTGCGTATTGCGCAATCATGTAAGGGCAACTCCATCTCACAAGGAGTCCCATAAGTATCTCAGCCCAATGGCATATGCTCTAATCAATCATCCACCACAACATGCATACAAATGATGGAGGTCCACAGAAGGATGGCAGATCTAGTCCAAATATCAAGATAGACTCTAAACAAAGAATACTCCAAACCTGATACTATATATCCTTCCGTCTACGGCAAGGGGTGATATAGACTGATTTGCCGAAGCTCACTGATTTAAAACGCGGCACGACAGTTAAGGAAAGAATCTAACTTATAGCCACCACAACATCGGACGATGCTCCCGATGTGGGATAAAGTTCTGCCTTCACTGTGTGCACAGTAGCCTGCCAATCACTAGTAGCTCGCTCAGGTCCTCATGCCCGGCCCACTCAGTGTCCACCCATGTGCGCCCACCCACATGTAATCACAGTGATAGAGCATCACAATATCCCCCCACCGAGGGCAGAGCCAAGTCTAAGTACAATAAGTGGGCTTCCTTACCCTCTCTATCATTCAATAAACTGGACTTCCTATGGGCCTAATATATACACAAGGTGGGCTCTAAGGTGTAGGTATCATAATGTTATGCTGTTAAATACTGATAATCGGTATTGACAACCGGTACCGATGATCAGCATCGATAATTAGCCTCAATAATCGGCCTATACAATTGGACTCGACAATAAAAATCGACCTCGACAATCAGAATCGGCCTCGATAATCGGAATCAGTCTCGATAATCGGAATCAGCCTTGATAATCGGTCTCAACAATCGAAATCGGCCTCGACAATCGGAATCGGTATTGTGATCGGCTAAACAAGGCGTAAGGGAAGGTCACAATGTGGACATTAAACCATCATTACCCATCAATGTGGCCATTTAACCAACATTGCTCCCAAGGAGTGGCCCACATAGAGCTAAAGCCAAACATATAGTGGGCTCATGGCCTCACACAAAGGTCTAATATACATCGCATTGGGCCTCATTATATGGGCTAGGATACATCACAATGGGCCTAATCATATGGGATGGAAATATACCACAGTGAGCAACGGCATATGGCCCAAAAATATATCACAATGGGCCACAACATATGGGTCAGAAGTACATCTCATTGGGCCTTACCAAATGGGCCAGAAATACATCACAATGGGCTTAATCATATGAGCCGGAGATACATCACAATGGGCCTCGTGTACATCAAGTGGGCCACACCAACGGGTCGTACCAATGGGCCTCATAAACATCAAGTGGGCCGCATCAACGGGTCACACCAATGGGCTTCATATATATCAAATCGTGCCTGCCAATGGGCCACATGTATATCAAATCGGGCCCACCTTATGTATTTTTGAGATCTGACCTATTCATAAGTTAACATAGGGGTAGATGAAGTGAAAACAAATATCAACTTAATTGGAAACTATTGTGGCCCTTAGAAGTTTGAACGGTGGATGTCACTGTCCACTATTTAAATGGTGGGGGGGTCCACTTGAACTTTGGATCTGACTCACTCATTTTTCCCATGCCATAAAATGATCTCACAAATGGTTGGACGGTGGGACCCACGAATCTTGCTGTCGTCTTTACAACAGCTAGTGGTGGCGTCCACATAGCTGAAGCAGGTCCCACAGACCTACTGACGTCAATAGAGTAGCTATATAGCTGCAATGCATGCAGCTTGGCTGCTATTAAGGAGGGCAGAGGTGGGTCCCATGTAGGGCCCACCATATCATGTCTTTATTTATAATATATAATAGATATAATATAATATAATATATATATATAATATATTTAACGTCCAGGCCCTGAACGACCTGGAGAGTTACATACATCAGGGGGTATCCCACACGTGGGGTGGGTCCCACCATCACAGGCATCATGGCGCAGCCCATCTAATGGATGGACAACATGGATGGGTTCTATAGACCCTGATGACGTCAAGAAGCAGGGCAGCCATATAGTTGTTGCTTGCATGCTACAACATTAAAAACAACATAGGTGGGTCCCACGTAAAGGGCTGCCCACCCATGTAATATAATATATTATTTTATATATATATATATATTTATTTATTTATTTATTTATTTTTATTTTGATGTAGTTGACGAGTACACCCCACTGTCAGTTTACACTTCATTGTTAGCCACACCCCACCGTCTGCTACGTCTACCGTCCAGGGACGCTGGATGGACGGTGTGGATTATACCTCATCAAGGTGGGTCCCACATGGATGTGGCCCACCTGATCAGTCTGATATTTGTGTTTTCTCATCATCCAGGCCCATTGGATGGCCTGAATTAAACAGATGGACGGCATCGATAAAATACATAAATCATGGCGTGTCCCACATGGATGGGGTCCACTGGTAAATGGCTTGGATGTAAACATCATGGTGGGCCACACACCTCATCATTATCATCACTATAGAGAGAGAGAGAAAGAGAAAAAGGAAAAGGAGAGATCGGATGGTGATGGAGGGACCCTACCATTATAGGCCCTCCAAGATTACAATACATACATAAAAAATGGGACCCATCATAAGTTGGCCTTCTAATAGAAAATCAACGGTAGATCACCCACCTATTGGCCTCGTTCTTAGTCTGATGGAATGCCGAACTCATCGGCTTCGACTTTGACGAAGGATGATGAAGAATGAAGGGTGGAGATGAGAGACGGGGAAGTGGGAAGTGGGCCACATAAAGCTCTCTCATGGAGCTCTCATGCCTTGGACGGTTCGGTTGCTTAGAGAATGAGAGAGAGATATGTGAGAGAGAAAGAGGTTGTAAGAGAGAGAGATGGGTGAGTGATGGGTGAGTGATGAAAGAGTTGACTATAGGGATGGGTGTTGTACTTGGGGATGGGTGTGAGTGATGGGAGTGATGTGTACTTGATTGATGTGATTGATTGATTGATTTGAAATTGGGTTTAGTAAATGCCCGGTATTTTTCCTCGAACTGAACACAGGCCCACATCTCCTGGCCTGGGTATCGCCTTGGGGCATAAACGCGGCCACAGCGCAGTCGCAAGGATATAAGTTTCGGGTCAAGCCAACTCTGAAAAATGAGATACAACTCAGGGTCACACACAACTACCGATTACAGATCGCAAGTAGCCAGAATTCGACCGAAAGGACCACGAAAGCCTACGGAACAGTACGAGCTAGGATATGGGCCTTAAAAGGTGTGTAAGTAGAGTTTCCTAAACTATAAATAGGGGTCCCTAAGGCTATTCTAAGGTATTCTAAATCTTGCTAAAAGTTTTCTAAGGGTTCTAGGGTTATCAAAGGGTGTAGTAAGGGTGAGATTCGAGATTGTTCGAATTGAAAAGTCCTCTCTCTTGTAATTTTTATTTCATAATGGGTTTCAATCGCTTTGTGCTGTGGTTTCTTCACGCAAGGGTTTTCCACATTAAATCCTTTTGTTCTCTTGTGATTGCTTGATGTTATTGGATTGCTATCCTAGATCTAGATCTGTGTGAATCCACAGCACAAATCCTCAACAAGTGGTATCAGAGCAATCGTTAGGGCACAGATCTGAATCTGTAGGATTAGTAATAATGGGAAACGGCAAGTTTGATATTGAGAAGTACTTGGGCAAAAATAATTTTGAGTTATGGAAGGTTGAGATGATTAGCCTGTTAACCAAGCAAGGCGAGATTAAGGCTCTTGAGGAGTGAAAATCTACCATGAAAGATGATGAATGGGAAAACCTTGATAGTAATGCTTTATCCTCTATACATTTATGTCTTATGGATGAGGTTCTCTATAATGTTTTGAGGGAGAAAACTGCTGCTAGTTTGTGGGCGAAATTAAAGAACATCTATGCAAAGAAGTCCTCTGAAAATTGCCTACACTTAAAGCTACAGTGTTATACCTTCAAGATGGCAAAGGGTGGAGATCTAGAAGCCCATATCAGCAACTTTAATAAATTAATGTACAAATTGCTGGATATGGAGGAAGTGGTCAAAGATGAGGAACAGGCATGTATATTGTTGAATTCTCTTCCTGCATCATATGAGTCTTTCAAGGACACCGCAAATAAAATCCTAAGTGTTGACACCGTTATCTCAGCCCTTCAAGGGAAGGCTATGAGAAAGTTAAACGGTGACATATGGGCATCTTCTGATGCACTGATTACAAGGGGCAGAGATTCTTAGCGGGGTACAAGATCCTCAAGGCCTAGATCCAAATCCAAGGGCAAGGGCAAAGGAAAATTAAAGTGTTGGAATTGTGGGTTGTCTGGACACATGAAGAAGGATTGTAGAAATCCTAAAGTGAAGAAAGAAAATTCAGCGGCTTCTTCCAAAGAGGCCAATGTTGTCACATCTGATGAAGAGACAAGTGGTGGTAAAGTTCTGTCTGTGTCCATGATCAGACATGTTCATGACAATCATGCAGATGAGTGGATCCTAAACACAGGATCATCATATCACATGACTCCTCATTGGATTTGGTTTGCCAGTTACAAGGAATGCGATAGTGGACAGGTTTTTATGGGCAATGACAATGCCTGTAATATTGTGGCTATTGGTACGGTGAGCATCAAGATGTTTGATGGGATGGAGCGTACCCTGACTAATGTCAGGAATGTTCCTGATATGCAGAAAAGTCTGATTTCTCTTAATGCACTTGAGGCTATAAGGTGTAAGTTCACCGGTATTGATGGTGTCCTTAAAGTTTCAAAAGGAGCACTCGTGGTTATGAGAGCGCAAAGGTACGGAAACCTTTACCGGTTGATTAGAAGCACTTCAGTAGGTGGAGCAGTAGCAACTATTATAGACTCCACATCTCTACATAGGTGGCATGCTCGTCTGGGCGACATGAGCGAGCGGGGCATAAAGGTACTTTCTGATCGATGTTTGATTTCAGCTTTTAAAAATTCTGATTTAGATATATGTGAGCATTGTATATATGATAAACAATCTAGATTGTCTTTTAAATCTAAAAAACATATTTCTAAGGAAGTGCTTGATTATGTGTACTTTGACATATGGGGGCCATCGCCAAAAGTTTACATTGGGGGGTCATCATGGTTTGTTACATTCATTGACGACTACTCCAGAAAAGTTTGGGTTTACTTCATGAAGCGTAAATCTGAAGTTTTCACTATATTCAAACAATGGAAGGCAATGGTGGAAAAATAGTTAAGGTGAAAAATAAAGGTTTTAAGGACTGACAATGGTGAACAATTTACTTCCACTGAGTTTAATAAGTATTATAAGGATGAAGGGATCATCAGGCACAACACAGTGCATCACACGCCCGAGCAAAACGGTGCTGCTGAGCGAATGAATTGGACTCTCCTTGAGAGTGCTAGATGCATGTTAAGTAATGCTACGTTGGACGAGGACATATGGACTGAGGCCCTTAACATGGCCTGTTATTTCGTGAACTGGTCTTCTTCAACGGCAATCGAATGTAAGATCCTAGAGGAAGTATGGAGTGGTCAGAAAATTGACTACTCAGATCTACGCATATTTGGTTATGAGGCTTACTCTCATGTACCGTCAGTTGAGAGAGATAAGCTAGACCATAGAGCCAAAAAGTATATCTTTTTTGGCTATGGCATAGGTGTGAAAGGTTATAAGTTATTCGACAAGATCATACGCAAGGTCATCACTAGCCGTGACGTCAGATTCGATGAAAGCTCCCTATTTCGCAAGAATGATCCGGAAAGGATGATCGTAGACGTCCAGATTAACACAGATAATACTCAGGCAGAGATAAATGCGAAGACAGATGTACAGGATCAGGTGGAGCAGCTCCCTGTGAGAAGGAATCCACCGCATGATTGCAAGTTACCGGCAAGATATAAGGACGACTCTAATATTGCATATGACCTCATTACAGATGAGGGGGACCCATCTACTATTCAGAAAGCTCTTGATGAGCTTGATATAGAAAAGTGGAAGGCGGCTATGGACGATGAGATGGACTCGTTACACAAAAATCATACATGGGAGCTGGTGAAGCTTCCTGTGGGGGTCAAAAAGTGATCAAATGCATGTGGTAATTCAAAGGGAAACAGGATAGATACAAAGCAAGGTTGGTAGTGAAGGGTTATGTTCAGAGAGAAGGAATCGACTTCACAGAGATATTCACACCTGTCGTTAAGCAAGTATCTATCAGATTCGTGTTGGCGTTGGTTGCTCAATATGATCTCAAGCTGGAACAGATGGATGTGAAGACTGCATTCCTGCACAGAGAATTAGAAGAGCAGATCTACATGAAGCAACCAGAGGGCTACGAAGTTAAAGCGGTAGAGAAAAAGGTTTACAGGTAAATGAGGTCATTGTATGGACTGAAACAGTCACCTAAGCAGTGGAATAAAAAATTTGATTCTTACATGGTGAGTTAGAAATTTACTCGGAGTGAATACGATTACTGTGTCTATTACAAGACACTGAGTGATGGAAAATTCATCATTTTAGTACTGTGTGTTGATGATATGTTAATCTCCTGTTGTGATATGTTTAAAATCAATATACTGAAGACTCAGTTATCAGGAACATTCAAGATGAAAGATCTGGGAGCTGCAAAGAGGGTTCTCGGCATAGATATTCATAGAGACAGGAAGAAGAGCAGGCTTTGGTTATCATATACAGATTACCTTGAAAAGGTGTTGATCAAGTATGGGATGGACCAAGCAAAGCCGGTGAGTGTTCCCACGTGGCTCACTTTAAGCTTTCCTCAGAACAAAGTCCTAAATCCAATAAGGAAAAGCAAGTTATGTCTCATGTGCCTTATTCAAATGTTGTTGGAAATTTCATGTATGCCATGGTCTGTACAAGACCAGATATTTCACAGGCAGTTGGTGTTGAGAGCAGATACATGTCAAACTCTGGCAAGCAACATTGGGTGAAATGGCTACTTCGATACATTCGAGGTACGAAAGATAACATCTTAACTTTTAAAAAGACTAAGATAAAGTTGGTAGGATATGTGGATTCTGACTACGCAAGCAGTATAGATTCCAGGAAGTCTACTTTAAGATACTCGTTTGTACTATCGGGTGGAGCAATCAGTTGGATGTCGAAGCTTCAGTCCATGGTGACTCTTTCCATGACCGAAGTAGAATATATGATAGTGACGGAAGCATTTAAAGAAGGTGTTTGGCTCAAAGGCATGATAAATCAGTTGAAACTTCAGCAGGAGGTTGTACCGGTTAACTGTGATAACAAGAGTGCTATTAATTTAGCTAAAAATTTTGTTTATCACTCACGTACTAAACACATTGATGTTCATCACCACTTTATCTAACAGATCTTGAGGAAGGAGGCGTCATACTGGAAAAGATTCACACCAACATGAATCCAGCAGACATCCTCACCAAGGTCGTTCCTACAGAGAAGTTCAAGTTCTATGCAACTTCTCTAGGCTTGGCAATAGCGTAAAAGAAGGATGGAGTGTGCACAAGAAGCGTTTATGGAAGCTATGATGCGATGAAGAGATAAGAGAAGAGGTCAAGGAGCTACACGATTGAAGATTGAATAAATGGTAGAGATTGTGGTCAGAACAGATATCTCCAATCTGTTTTTGGGTTACTCGACCAGTCAAGGGTCAGTCTCGACCAGTCAAGAGGGCTTGTCACACCCCAAACTCGGAAACCGGGCTCACAAAATTCCTGATTGCCGAATTCAGCACTGACGGCCTCCATAGTAACCCATTCTCGGCTCCCGGCACCCATACACCAGGTTCCGATCCTGGGATCCTATAAGGAGGATTTCAAACATGATTTGATTCGTAATGAGCATAACCATAAGCATAACCCATGAACAATAACCACAAGAACACCATCACAAAATCCACTATGATCAAAAACTTTGATTACAATACGTATGAAGGAAAATACAAGATAATGATAATAATAGAAACTCCTGAAGCTCGACTGCATACTCCAACTGCGGTGAAGCTACGGCTGCGTCCTGACGTCACCTGCATGCATCGATCGTGCATAATCTTATAGAAAGCTTAAAGGGCGGTGTAAGTGTGTGCAATATGAGCATGCTCAGAATGTAAGGTCGTACCAAGGCTATGCGGTGCAAGATATGAATGTTATCAGCTATATCAAGATCATGCGATGCGAGATACAACTCAAGCATGCTAATCCTCATCCAAATCCACATATCAATACAACTCATCACTAGAGCATCGAATATCAGTACAATTCTCATTCTGAATAATCATCGTGGTTTAGTACACTCCAAATGACACTGCCCCTTTCCTAGGTGCGCAGTCCAAGTGAGCGTAAGAAATCTCACTATCTGCCTGGTCAATAGTCTACCAAAATCTATCAAGCACGTCGATAGTGGACCCATTCATGAGCTGGTCAAACTCAACTTAGTAATGCCCCCTACCCTCATGCGAGTAAGGCCACACCCCTATCTAACTGACCACGATACAGTGGGAGATGCGGCCTCCTGGTATTTGGCCCTCGTGCGCTCATATATCTACTCAGTCTCGACATTAGAGTCATCCTCTAGTACTATCGAGTTTAGGAATTTTCACCCAGGGACATCTATGGCACCCTGATGCTAGAAATAGTATTTTCGGTGTCCGATCCTACCATCCACGATGTGCCTGTGGAGGCCACAGCCCTGATGTCACTAGGGCATGTAGTAATCATGTCATACAAATGCGAAGTGCATGAATCACACTATCAGTCATGCAACAATCTTGCGCATATCGCACGCTCATGTAGGGCAACTCCACCTATGATCAGTCACTCCTCATATTAAGTATACATATGATGCGTCAGTCACTCCTCATATTAAGTATACATATGATGCGTATGAGCATGAATCATGAAAACATGTTATATGGTAATGAACTCTGTTCATAACAAAGATGGGCCTAGACGGCCTACACAATGCAAGTATGGGCCTATCAATGGGATCTAGGGAGAGTTACAATGCGGGCGTTTAACCATCATTTCTCTTACAATGTGGACGTCAAACCATCGTTGCTCCCAAGGCACGGCCTACCATGAACATTATTACATAAACCATGGTGGAATCACATATTGCAATGGGCCTTATGTACATCTAGTTGGGCCTCGACCCAAGGGCCTCAGGTACATCAAATGGGCCGCATCATGTGGGCCTCAACAACAGGCCACATATACATCAAGATGGGCCTCATAAATTCCTTTAAAAAATGAGTCATATTGAAGGATCATTTAGACCATACCCCAAGTGACAGTGGAGATAATAATTTTCACTGTTAAAACAATTCACAAGGCCCACTATAAAGTTTATTTTCTAACCAATCTAATCATAAGGTCCTAAAGACCTGGATTAAGAGGGGGAACAATTCCCCATTGATCCAGAACTTCTGTGACCTAAATGGGTCTCAATGATAGATGTTCAATCCCCCACTATTTTTGTGGTGTGGTCCACCTGATCAAAGGGCTGGTCACATCACGATGTGACCCGCCATGATGTATTTGAAATCCAACCTATTCATAAGTTAACATAGTGATAGATGAAGTGAAAACAAAAATATAAGCTTAATTGGAAACTGATGTGACCCTTAGAAGTTTGAACAGTGGACATCACTGTCCACATTTTTTCAGTGGTGGGGGGTCCACTTGAACTATGGATCTGACTCATTCTTTAGCTCATGTCATAAAATGAGCTTTCATAATGGTTGGACGGCTTGGATGCAACACATGCATCATGCTGGGTCCCATAGATGGACTGCGTGGATGAAGTAGATGGGACCCACAGAACTTGGTGGCGCCACTACAGTAGCTGCTATGCAGCTGGAGTGAGGTACACCAGCCGTCTCACTCCGATGGATAGTGTGGGTTAACATTTACATCAGTGGACCCCATGCGGGGCCCACCATAACGTTTATCTGTAATCTAAACCATTGATAAGGTCACATAGACCCTGGATGAAGAGGAAAACAAATTTCATAATGATCCAAACTTCTGGGACACCCAAAAAGGGTTCCAATGGCAGACGCTCAATCGCCACTGTTTCCTACCGTGTGGGCCACTTGAGTTATGTATACAGCTAATTTTTTTTTGGGGCGCCCCATATGTAAAGGGGACCCATCAAATGCACGGTGTTGATGTTCAACACACAACATGGTAGGGCCCACGGCTGGGACCCACGATCCCTGCCCACCCAGCGTCCACACAGCAGCAAGACGCTGCTACGTCCTGTGGTGTCAGCGGCAGCAGCAGGTGCTGCTACCTAATATGTATTTTTTTGAAAATCATTTTCCTATGATTTTTCCCATGTGAGGCCCGCATCAGGAGGATCCATTCCACCCATTGGATTCCATGGCTCGATACCGTCCAAAAGAGCCCAATATCCAATATGTTTTGGCGAGTAGAACATCAAGGTGCATTTTCAATGGTAACAATACTATTTTCTATGGTATGGCCCGCTAGATAGTCGGATTGGCTTCATTTTTCGGCTCAACGCCTAAAATGAGCTGAAGAATAGGATGAACATTTTGGATTAAATACATACATCCCTACATGAGCGGTCCACCCCAAGGCTTGAACTAAGCTGATATCTTTCTCTTCATTTCACATCCAGCGTCCCTGGACGTTGGACGGTTTGGGATGCAACGCATACTTAAGGTGGGCCCTACTCAGGTGGGCCACCCCATGGCTAGATGGTGTGGATAAGACATACATCATGTAGGGTACATCTGGGTGGGCTACACGGCCACATCATCAAAAAAACAAGGAAAGAGAGAGAGAGAGAGAGAGAGAGAGAGAGAGAGAGAAAGACAAGAGAGACGGTGATGGACGGGCCCCGCCACGATGGGCCCCTCATGATTACAACACATACATCAAGTGGATCCCACAACAAGTGGGCCCTTAAAAATTGAAATTAATGGTGGATCACCCACCTATTGCACTCCTCCTTGATCCCTTGGACTCTTATGGTCCTTACCTTCACTTTTGATGGTGGTTAATGGATTTTTTATGGTGGGGATGAGAGATGAGGGGTGGGCCACACTTGTTGTTTTTGGAAGAGCTTGGGAGGGCTTGGACGTGGGGTGTTGCTTAAGAGTGAGTTTTGAGAAATGAGAGAGAGAGAATGATGGATTAAAGGGATAGATGGAGTGGTGGTTATTAGGAAAGGAGATGGATAGGTAAGGTTTGGTTTGAAATTTTGTAAATGAGGGATGGGTAAGGGAGAGAGAGAGTTGACTTGGGAAAAAGAGGGATGGATTGCTTGTACTTGAGGTATGGAGTGTACTTGATTGATTGATTGATGGGACATGTTGTAGAGATTCCCTCAAAATTTGCAACGCGTGGCATTTCTTCGGAATGAACGCAGGCCCCCATCTCCTGGCCCAGGTATCGGTTTGGTATACAAGTCACGGCATTGGAACCGCAGTGACGACGCAGTCGCTAAGATATAAGTTTTAGGTCGAGTCGACTTTGGTATGCAGGACTCAGCTTAGGATCACGTACAAACGTCGGATACAGGTGAAGGACCGCGGAAGCCTACGAAATGGTACGGTTTATGATATAGGCCTTACAAGGCTACTCGACCAATCGTGGCCTGCTCGACTCAAAGTCCAGTGACCTATGGTTTTTCGTGTCCGAGCTACTTGACCAATTAAGGAGATGGCTCAACCGGTCGAGCGGGTTGCTCAACCAGTTGAGGCCCTCCTTCGACTAGTCGAGGCTACGCAGATCCTGCGCGGACTACGTAAATTTGAGGCAATTTTCAGACTTTTCTGGACTAGGTGCGTAAGTAGAGTTTCCTAAACTATAAATAGCGGTCCCTAGGGCTATTCTAAGGTATTCTAAAGCTTTCTAAAAGTTTTCCAAGGGTTCCTAAAAGGGTTCTAGGGTTATTAAAGGGTGTAGCAAGTGTGAGATTCGAGATTGTTCGAATCGGGTAAGTCCTCTCTCTTGTAATTTCTATTCATAGTGGATTTCTGTCGTTTTGTGCCATGGTTTTTTCCCGCAAGGGTTTTCCACGTTAAATCCTTGTGTTCTCTTGTGATTGCTTAACGTTATTGGATTGTTATCCTAGATCTCGATCCATGTGATTCAGCAGCACAAATCCACAATGGTGATGGGACATCTCAATACTCAGAAATTTTAAATAAACATCCCTCATAGTGGGACCATTTTCTATTGAGCATGGGGCCCACCACAAGGTGTCAAAGAGGCCTACATACAATATAGTTAGGTACTTAGAAAAATTCAGCAAATAAAAAAAGTGTAAATGAAAGGAAATAGATCCAGTGGCAAGTGGGGCCCATTGGCTGGCAAAGCATAAATAAGACACATCACTGCAAATGGATGTTCAGATTGGATGAACTAATAAACACATAAATCACAAGTGATCCCACTCCCAAGTGGGTCCACAATAAGAGGATGAATGTTATGGACAACATACATACAACATACACATCAAGTAGTATATGAAATGTGTTGATCAAATTTCTATGATCTAATTCTCTATTGAAAAATTTGAGCCAACGAATGGTTTTGAAATACATCATTCAGTCTAGATCTAGGTTTTTAACCATACAAGGCCTTAGATTCATGTGGACCATACATAACAATTCAAGGTTCATCCTTACAGAAGTATCTCTCGGTCCAAAATTTTCTAAATTCTATCAACAAATAATCTGATCACATGGACCATACATATAATTGTTAACTAACTCAAATAAGTTAAGAAAAAATATTAAATAGATCTGACCGTTGTAATCACGAATATATAGCCACAACAAGCCCCTACATACATTTTCGTGTGAGGCCAAGATCTCAGTCATCCAAACTCCAATTGAGGTGTATTATACACCATTGGAAATTTACTCTGATTTTCTATGAACCTAATGGATCATATCTTTCTATTGGGTTCATAAATTAAGGGACCAAAAATGGGTCCGTTGTTAGCAAATCGTGACCATTTATGCACTACTGGAAAGTAGCCCAATATAATTGATGCTATGAGAGATTGGACCGTCAAATAGCCATAAAATTTGGTCCAGAGTTAGATCATAGTGTGTTTCGTATTTTCACCAAGTTTCCATTTACATCTTAATATGGTTGATTTTATACAATTTTTATAACTTGTTATCCAGATAAGAAAATAAGATTACATGTGAAAGGTGTGGATATAATGTTCATCCTGGTGGACCATACCGACATGGGCCACCTTGCTGACCACCATTTCCAGGCATACATACACACAGGGGCCCCACACACATCACAAAAAACACAAAAGAAAGAAAGAAGGAAGTGGAAGAGAATGAGGGAAGGAGGGGGCATAGACTCACCTCAAATGGATGAACGGCTAGATGATGATGAGTGGTCCACTCCCTCTAGGTTTGATGGTGTGCCACACCTTAGCCCCTCTCTCTATCAAAATTTTAGAAATTTATAAGTGCAACAAAAGTATTTATGTAAGAGAGCCCCTACTCTTTTATAGAGAATGGGCGTTGAGGTGGCACAATGATGTGGCAAATTTAGGGGGTCTTAGTGGTGTTAAAAGTGATGTGGAAGGCAGTGTATGTTATGGGTAGTGGATGGATGAGGTGGATGGTGCTAAGCATGCATTAGCTAAGGTTGATGAAATCTATGCATGCATTGGCTAGTAGATGGATAAGGATTGTGGGTTGTAGGTGATGCATAGTAGATGATGTAGTAAATTGTTTCAATTGGTTGTTTGAAGTGATATGGGACAAAACAATGCATGCATTAGATGTGTATCATCTCTAAATTTTCATGACTAGAGTTTATACTCATGCCCGAGAAAATTGGGTGTTAATAATGTACAAACTGGATGCTTTAAAATCGCACCCTATTTTTTTTCATTTGGATCACATCCAGATACATTTGTGAAGGTAACATTCATAAGAATAAAATCGACTGTCTTGATTATTTCATCAAAGTAACAAAATTCAGTAAATAATCAAAAGCCTTATCAATGGAAGCATATTACATTTATCGAGTTCGCAATGGAAGCATAAAACTAAATCATAAAACCATCTTCTTATTCTTTCAACATAATCTTCTATAGAGAGATGGTACTCTAGGTCTTCAATCTGTACGTCACCTACATAATCTATACGGTTAGGAGAGGGTCAACGCCCTACTCATAGTGATGGTTATTCCTTTACAATTTACAATATATTCATCATACATCACAAGGATGAAAGGGCATCGATACTCCTCATACTCCACATACATAAAGGCATCAATATGCACAGGGTTCTATATGATATGCATGCCTAGCTAAATATGTGTGGTTCGTCACACTCAATAGTCAAAGTCACATTGTGGAAGGCAATTTATATTATTGGCTCAACCAGCACTCTCACTATACGGATATTCGCTAGCGTGTCCCACGTTAACGTGGATTTATATGAACAACTTAAGGCGACACAACGACGCGGTTGGAGGATTTATGTAACACGATGTGTTCATAGAGCGACTACTTGCGACATCAAATCCTGAAAAGTTAACGTAACATTGCATTTGCAATTTACATACATCGATTATACACCAAGCCAACCAACCCACAGAATTACGTGCTGACCAAGAGAGCTTTTACCCATAACGCATTATGTCCACGAAGTTATAATGACTATTGATGACTAAATCTGGATAGCACTCCACTCCGATCCACAAACTCCAAGCCGCGTCAATGCCTTGAACCTGCACACTTATAATGAACAAAGGATACCCTAGTCTAGGCAGGAGACCCTCCGATGCCTAAGTCAGGTCGAGGGAATCTGGGTCTAAGTTTGGGTGTACTGATGGAATGCAAGATATTGCGTACCTGTAGCAATAGAGTCCCATTGTATTTATACCTGCCTCTCGGATGGTCTGGGTCCGTTAATCTCAGCACGATTCACTCTATTAGTGGGATACTATGATCGTGGGGATATTGTTCATAATTCGGGGATCGTGTAGCGTATCGTGCGTATCTGCAGGTAAGATAATCAGACATGTTCACTTAAGGTAGTTTCTCAGTTTGGCACATGGTACTGTTCACCTCTGGCCGCAGCCTCAGCTTGGGATCTCTGCCTAAAGAGGCCCTGACTCCGAGCGTTGGACTTAGACTAGTATACGCAGGACAGCGTCCAGAGGTTGAGACGAGTTTCAGTCTGAGCTCATGGTGGATTCGGCATCACTCACCTGTTAGGTACCCTCGAGGTCTTCCCTCCGAGCCCCAAGGTGGGCAGTAAACTTCACCCGCTAAGTTAGATTTCTTCATAACGGTTGAAACATAGATGGGGGTAGTTATATAATTTGTCTCTGGTCGAGCAGCAGTGGGACAATCTGGGATTTCATAAGTAGGCTTCGATCTAAGCTTTGCATTGATGGCCCCGACCTCAGATTACTCTGAACCGACTACCTTGGAGCAGGAGCACGACTGGGGCTAAGCTGAAAATCTTCCTTTCCTTCAGTTGTTTTCACCATTCCAGACCTCTTACGTATCTGATCGGATTAAGATGGGATCGGACCTTGGAACTAAGGGGACTCATATCTTCCCATAACAGAAGCCCCCTACTCTTCAAGTTCAGACACGGACTCGAAGAGTAAATATATGCGAAAGATCAATGGTTTCCCCTGTCATACATTCTACACGTGCAGTTGCAATTATGATTCCTATGTTTGAAGAGATGTGTCCTCGGTGCTTTTCATCCGTGGGTTAACCTCCAGCAGACGCGTGATGACGGTTAAGATTTTGAATAGTCGCTGAGCCTATGGCTAATCGCCAAGGATGCTATGGGAGACATTTGAGCGACGTTTCCCCTGCTTTAGTGCAGATTCGGCTGCCCAGAGCTCATCGTCCCATGCAGAAGCATGCTGTCTGGTAGACCTCGAGCCAATGATTTACGGCCACGTGTGTCCCAAAGTAGCCTCGAGACGATCTGGCTGCGGCTATTATGCCTTGTCATTAATGCAGGGATCCCTCCCAAGCTATATAACCCTAGCGCATCAGAAATGCTTTTCATTTACACGTTCTGAATTTGTGTGATTACTGATTCCATAAGGAGGTGATTTTCGGCGAAGGTGATTCTAGCCAATTTGAAGCTTCCGGCAAGGCGATTCTAACGATCAGGGGTTTACGACAGAGGTGATTCCTGGTGACCATACGGTGAGTCCTTTCTTCTTCCAGCACTTTTTTATCTCTTCTCTGTGAGATGTTGTCCGATTTGGATATGGTCTGAGAAGATTATAACCTATATGACGATTCTGGGCTGGGGAACTCGGATGACAGGAGGGGGCATCCGAAGGCCCCTTAGAAGCAGTGCCTCTCTTCCCTCCACCCCAAAGAAGCAAAGAAGCAAGGGCTCGGACCCGCCGGGCCTAGAAGAAGAAAACTGCTCGAGCCCCTCGAGACTCGACGACAGGCATCGCCAAGATGCCTACGAGTAAACGGGCCTCAGAGACCGTCTCGGGAGGCTCCGTACTGTCAGAGTCTCAATTGGGATGGATCTGCTTGGAGTTTGAGATCCCAGACTCCATACAAATAAGGGCACCAGAGCCCCTTGACACCACCGGTGCTCCTACTGAAGGGGAAGTCATTATTTTCCTTTGTGCATTGCTATGTGGGCTCCGACTTCCTATGCATCCTTTTGTCCGAGCCCTGATAGCCTACTTGGGATTAGCTCCCGGCCAATTTACTACCAATGCCTGGAGGGTTTTAATTTCTTCCTACATCATCTGGCATCAAGTCGAGAACCCAAAGCTGACTCCAGAAGAGTTAATAAGCTCGTACTTAGTCAATCATGTAGCCAAGAGTCGTGGTATTACTTCGCGACTCATGACAGCAAGGGGTCGAGGCTGGTCATGAATCTTCCATCCTCTAATAAGGACTGGAAGAACAAATGCTTCTGGGCTTCAGGCGAGTGGGAGGCGCCGGTGGAGGAGCTCGAGAACTTGAGGACTCGGGTCCCCAACCAATTAACCACACCAGGTCAGACCTTGCACGTTTTTCATATTTTACTTCCCTTTCTCATCTGTCATGATTTTGGCTGAACCTTTCCTTTTGTCTCTGTAAACTTTCCCAGAGGTTTGCCTCTCCTCACCTCAGACCAGAAAATTAGGTTGCTAAGGCCAGGGGGTGCTCAGGAGACCTCCGCTCCTTGTCGGATCTGATCACAGCCACTAACCTTCATTGGTCCGGACTTTGTAAGTCCAAGCCACTCCCCACTTCCTTTAGTAAGTTTTTCCTTCATTCCTTACTTTGAAAAGACTGAACCTCTTAACTTGGTTACTGATTTATTATTTTATACACAAGTATGGCTAAGACTTCTGAGTCCCGAAGGAGTAAGGCCACCCCGACGGTGGAGGAGATGTTAAGGGCCGAGCCCCGAACAAAGACAACTGTTCGGAGGAGGCCGGCGGCTCCTCGTGGCCAGGGCCCCTGGGCTCCAATTTCTGTCGCTGCAACTCCAGTTGTGGCTCCAATTTCTGTTGCTGCAACTCTGACTACAGCGCATATTGCGACTGAGGTCACCGTTGACAATGCTCCGGCTCCCACTCTTCCCCCTGTCGCTGCCCCTCATGTTGTTGAAGCACCTCCCGCAGCCCCCGAGCCTTGCATAGCTGTCCCATCTTTATTCGAATGGGAGGAGGCCGTTCGGATGGTTGACGTCATGCTCTCCCCTCCTAAAGTTGGGAATGATCTCAAGGCTGAGGCTCAGGCCTCAACAGGCAGCAGGACTGGGGCCGGGGAGGTGGTAGGGTCGGCTCAGGTGGGAACAAGTGGCGAGAGGTTCCAGCCAAGCTATCATATGTCTTCTTGATCCACTGGGTAGCCAAGCACGCCTCAGAGGAGGAGATAGCCAGCCTTCTCACTAAGTCAGATGAGTCTTTCGTCAATGACATTGCTTCCGTCTTCTAACAGGTACTTTTATTAACTTTTCTTGCCTTCATTTTTTACTACATTTGAATGCTCATTCTTTTATTTTTATTCAATCCGTCCCAAGGAGAGATTAAGGGAGCTTGTAAAGAAAGATGCCGAGGTGGAAGATCTCATGGGCGAGGTTGGGCCCCTACAAGATGAGGCCACCTTCCTCCAGATGGAGCGGGCGGAACTGCGTCGGCAGCTTGATGATGGGAGGGCTTGTGAGCTCCACTTAAAGGGTGTCATGAGTGATCTCAAAGCCCAATGCAGTGTTGTTACAACTGAGCTGTCCCGATCCAGGGCCCATACAGACTAACTTGCTAAGGAGAATGCCCGATTGGGGTACATGCTGGAGCGAATCAAAGCCGAGTTGGTAGAAGAGTGGAGTTAAGCCATCTCCCAGGCGAAGGAGGCTCAACGAGCTGAAGATGAGGCCTCCCTTGCCTTGGCGGTGGCTACCACAGTGGATGCCTTCAAGGCTTCAGAGGAGAGGGCCACCGAAGCTACAAAGTTTTACAACTGTGGCTTCGATGCTTGCATTGATGAGGTCTAAGATCTGTATCTGGACCTCAATCTTGAGCCTCTGTTGTTTGAAGATGCTAGGGAGAAACCCGCCAGAGATGATTGCCCAGATCAAGCTCCCCCTCCTCCTCTGACTGAATAGACTCCAATATTTCTCTTTTCATGACTTTTTCAAACTTGTCTTTTGGTGAGTGGTATGATGGATGATACACATTTTTCTTTGACCCTCTGGAGAGGGTAGATGGATGATGATTTTTATACTTTAATCCGTAGTTAATTTTTTAGATGGTGATTATTAATCGTTGATTGTTAAACCGATTTATTGATAGGTTAGTTTACTTTGGGGCATTATCGAGCTGACTCCTTAGCAGGTTTGCTCATTTCAATGCCGTTTCGTAGGGCTTTATGGTGTTGTAATTGTCAAGACCAAGCCCTCAGGGGGTCGGTTCCTCCCACGATTGGTGGCAACTATTAGTAAGTCCTTCAGTTGGATGGCGGGTCGATTCCTCTGTCTAGGAGTCGGGTCATCGATGGGCTTTTCGCCCGTATATGAAAGGATGTCCTGGAGAATTTTTGTGGGATGACGCACTAACCCTTTCTTTAAGGGATCAATTCGTCAGGTTCACCCCTTCTCATGAGAAGTAACTTTTATTAGTAGATAATCCGCTGATGTGGATATAAAGAGATGTGAATTTTATTAAGAGCCTTAAAGGCTAGTCGCACGAAGGCGTACATTTATCGGAGGCCTACAACGGCCATTATGTCAAGGGTAGTAGACTTTTAGGTGCTCGGCATTCCAGGGGTGGGGGAGCTGATGACCCTCAAGATCTTCTAAGTGGTAAGAGACAGGTTTGGTCGATCGGACCACACGGTATGGCCCTTTGCAATTAGGCCTAAGAGTCCCAGCCCCCAACTCTGCGGTGTTCTAGAAGACTCGATGAAGGACTAGGTCCCCTGGACGGAACCGCCTAGTCTTGACCTTAGAATTGTAGAACTGTGCCACTTGTTGATGTCGAGTAGTAACCCGGAGTCTGGAGATGTCTCTGGCTTCTTCAAGTAAATTTATGTTGGCTGCGATTTGCTCGGTGTTTTGATCATCCTGATAATTTCTGACCCAAGCTGTGGGGAGACCAATCTCGACTGGCACCATTGCCTCTGAACCATAGGAATGTGAGAATGGGGTTTCTCCAGTAGACGTCTGAGCCGTAGTCCTGTAAGCCCAGAGAACGAATGGAAGTTCTTCGGCCCAACTGCCTTTTGCTTTCTCTAATTTTGTCTTGAGATGGTGTTTGATGACCTTGTTAACTGCCTCCACCTGTCCATTGGATTGTGGGTGCTGAAGTGAAGAATACGTGTTCGTGATGCCAAGCCCTTGACACATACCTCGAAACTTATCATTATCAAACTGCTTACCAGTATCAGATACGATGGTGCATGGAATCCCGAATCGGCAGATGATGTTTTTCTAAACAAAGTTAACCACCTTCTGTTCTGTGATCTTTGCAACAGGCTCGGCCTCGGCCCACTTGGTGAAGTAGTCAACTGCGATAATGGCGAACTTGACTTGACCCCTCCCTGTGGGTAGAGATCCGATGATGTCAATCTCCCACTGAGCGAATGGCCACGGACCGCTCATGGGAGTCATTTCTTCTACAGGTTGCCTTAGTATCGCCGTGTACTGTTAACATTTGTCGCATCTTTGAACATAGTTCTTTGAGTCCTCCCTGATGGTCGGTCAAAAATATCCTTGGCGGAGTATTTTTTTGAGTCAGGGCTCGACCTCCAGAATGATTTTCGCAGATGCCTTCATGAACCTCTCGGATCACATAATCTGCCTCATCGGGTCGGATACACCTGAGATAGGGCTGTGAATGCCCTTTCTTATATAAGATCCCGTTTAGGATCACATACCGTGCTGCTCTAAATCTTAGGTGCCTAGCTTCCAACCTATCCGAGGGGACCTCACCAGATGTGAGGTAGCTATAAATCGGGTCTATCCAGCTTGGTGTATCATCAACTAGGTTGACCGCTTTCTCTTCCACTTGATCAATGCTCGGATGTTCTATGTACTCCACGGGAATGATTCGCGGGATCCTCCCTTCTGTGGCCAAGGCTAGTTTTGCTAGGGCGTCGGCCCATGAATTCTCTATTCTAGGGATCTGATAGATATTGCAGCTCCAAAATCTTTCCATCAGCTTCCTCGCCTCAGCCAAGTAAGCAATCATTCTGGTCTCCTTGGCCTCATATTTATTGGAGATGTGATTCACTACCAACCGAGAATCACATCGTACTTAGATGGACTGGACCCCCAGAGTAGCCGTCAACCTGAGTTCGGCCAGCAAAGCCTCGTACTCCGCCTCATTGTTAAAAGCCTTAAAGCCAAGTCTGATCGCGTACTGGATAGTTGTAGAATCAGGTGCGATAAAGACAATCCTTGCTCTGGCATGCTTAGCATTAGATGACCCATCTACATAGAGAATCCATCCTGGTTCTGATATCGCCTCTTAGCTACTTGAGGGGATAGGCGAAGGAGTCATCTCACCTTCAGCGCCGATCTCATCTTCATTTGGGGCGGTGAATTCTGTAATGAAGTCAGCCACAGCTTGGCCCTTAATTGATGTTCTTAGTTGGAGCTGGATGTCGAACTCCCCGAGTTCAATGGCCCATTTGGTTAACTGACCCGACACTTCGGGCCTCTAGAGGACTCGTTTGAGAGGAGAGTCGGTTAAAATAATGATGGAATGAGCCTGGAAGTACGGACGTAACCTCTGAGTCGAGACAATGAGACAAAATGCTTACTTTTTAATAGTCGGATATCTCGTCTCGGCAGGCACCATGGCCTTACTCACATAGTATACAGGATGTTGTTTTCCCCTACTTCTCTAATCAAGGCCGAGCTGACAGCTGAGGCTGAGACTGCAAGATACATGAACAAGGGCTCGCCTTCTTCGGGCTTAGACAGTAGGGGCGGTGAACCTAAATGCTATTTCAGCTGTTGAAAAGCTTGTTCGCAGTCCAACATCCATTCTGCCTTCTTATGACCCTTCAACTACTGAAAGAATGGGAGGCATTTGTCTGTGGCTCTGGATATGAATCGTCCGACCGTTGCTACTCGCCCAATGAGGCATTGTATCTCCTTAATAATCTAAGGCAAACTCATGTCGAGAAGTGCTTTGATCTTATCGGGGTTCGCTTCAATACCCCTTTGGCTGACTTGAAACTCGAGGAATTTACCGGAGCTAACTCCAAAGGCGCACTTCGCGGGATTCAACTTCATCTGGTATTCTCGGAGGATAACGAAAGTTTCTCCGAAGTCTGTCAAGTGGTCAGACGCCTTGATGCTCTTCACGAGCATGTCGTCGACGTACACTTTGAAAGTATGCTCAACCTATTTAGTGAACATTTGATTTACCAGCCTTTGATATGTAGCCCCAGCATTCTTCAGGCTAAACGGCATGACCCGGTAACAGTAGAGTCCCTTGTCTGTGAGGAAGGTAGTCTTCTGCCTGTCCGGGGGATGCATCCAATCTAATTATACCCAAAATAAGCGTCCAAGAAGGAGAGTAGTTCGTGCCCCGCTGTGCTGTCCACCAGATGATCAATCTGAGGTAATGAAAAGTTATCCTTCAAATACACCTTGATCATATCTGAGTAATCCACATAGACCCACTATTTTCCATTGGCTTTCTTGACGAGGACCATATTTGTGATCCAATCGGGATAGTGTACCTCCTCTATGAAGCCAGCGTCGAGCAGAATAGAGACTTCGTCAGCTATGGCTTCATACCACTCGGCATCGAACAGTCTCCTCTTCTGTTTCACGGGTTTGTGATCTAGGTCCACATTCAGCCTGTGGACCATGACATCTGGAGAGATTCTGGGTATGTCCCTATGAGACCATGTAAAGACATCCCTATGTCCTCGTAGGAAAGCCATCATTTCAGACCGCTGCTCGGAACTTAACAACGTTCCGAGCTGAATAGTTTTGCTCGGGTCTGCTTCATCGAGCTGTATTTTCTCTAGGTCTTCCACAGATGAGTTCTCTATAGGTCCTCTAGGATTTAGGATGTTAACAGTGAGTGCTTGCTTCACAGACCCTTTCTTTACTGTTATTGCGTAACATCTCCTAGCTTCGCGTTGGTCACCTTGGAGATAGCCTATCCCACCCTCGGCTGGGCATTTCATCATCAGATGGTAGGTGGAGACGACTACCCTCATCGCATTGAGAGAAGGTCTGCCCAAAATGATGTTGTGTACTGATGGCACGTTAACAACGAGGAAGTCTACCATGAGGATGACTTGATGTTGTCCTTCTTTTGCGGTCACAGGGAGGTAGATGGCTCCCTCGGAGATTACCCTTTCCCCGGCAAAGCCGTGTAGGGGGTCTTCACAGGTCTGAGGCGTGACCTTGGAATTCTCATTCTTTCGAAAGCCTTGGAATAGATCACATCGACTGAGCTTCCGGTATCGACTAGGATGCGGTACACATTGTGGTTAGCTATGATCATAGTAACCACTAGGGCATCATTGTGCGGATGCGGGATTCCGTGCGCATCGTCTTCCGTGAAGATCAGACTGCACGAGCTAACCCAGAGTTCTTTGCTTGGCCGCTCGGTCATGTGGATGTAGTGTTCCGGATCAAACTTCCGAGAGTGGGCTTTTCGAGCTCGGTTCGAGTCTCCTCCACCGGACAAGCCACCGAAGATGGTATGGATTTCGGCTGGCTCTTCTGGAGTGTTATTCAATTGCTCTCTCTTCTTTCCAAGTTGTTCTTTCTTCCTTGGTATACCGATGCAGATGACCCTTTCGAATAAGGGTCTCAATCTCATCTTTGAGGTCCACACAGTCGGCTGTGTTGTGGCCGTGATCTCGATGGAAACGGCAATACTTGTGTTTGTCTCGATGATCCGGGTCATCTTTCATATAAATAGGCCAATTCAGAAGCATCTGCCCTCGGATGTCCTGTAGAATCTGCTCAGTAGATGTGTTAAGGGGGGTGTAGGAATGAAATTTACCCTCTGGTTTTTTGCCTGGACGACGATCGCGGGGAGCGCGATCATCTGGCCCTTTGTTGGATGGCTGAGGCTCCTCGTTCCTTGGTCTCTTCCCTTTGCCAGTCGGCCCTTGGACATTTTTACGGGCGTTGGAGAATTCTTTGGCATTAGCATACTTTTGAGCCCTGGTGATGAGCTCAATTAACGTCTTTGGTGGATTTTTCCCAATGGAGAAGGCGAACTTTCCCTCTTTTAGATCGCTGAACACTTCAAAGAGCCCCATCTTAATGTCGTAGTCTTCTATTTGCAATGCTTCCTCATTGAAATGAGTGATGTAGTCCTTCAACGACTCCTTAGGCTCTTGCTTGATGGTGAACAGATGAGTATTTGGTTTTCGACTCTTCTTACCGCTTATGAATTGGGTAAGGAATAATCAGCTGAGTTCTGCAAAGGAATCAACGGAGTTGGGTTTGATCTCGCGATACCAACTCCGAGCGGTTCTCATGAGTGTGATTGAAAACCCCCTACACATCATCACGTCTGTCACTCTCTGGATCTGCATCCATGATCAATAAGCCTCCACATGCTCGGATGGGTCACCAGACCCAGAGTATTGGATGACGGGAGGTATCTGGAACCTCTGAGGCATCACCTCGCTCATGATCGCAGAGGTGAAGGGAGGCTCGGTCTCTTCCATCATCTCTTGAACAGCGGTGGGAACTAATGACAACTGCTAATTTTTTTCTAGCGTCATGATCTTGTTGTTGAGCTCCACGAACTAGGTTTCCCATGGATCTTTGTTTTCAGCCACTATCTCTTGGGCGTCTTATATTTTGGGAGTTCTCCTTCCCCTCCTTTCCAACTCATGGTGGAGATCTGTTGGTGTCAGGGTTGAGGTGACCGAGGCATTTGTTGGAACCCGAGTTGTTATATTTTGAGCCAAAACCCAGATTTGGGTCAGGAGAGGGTTCTAAACCGAAGTTGGTGCCTGAGTAGGTTGACGTTGAGACCCCTCGAGTCTCATACTCCTCGGCGCAGAATAGGTTTCCACTATCGGGGCCAACCGTTTCTTGAACAGGGTTTTCTTGACCAGGAAGTGGCCGCGGCTCCCCTTGTTGCTTCATCTGGTTGATTTCGTCGCATAGGGCTTATATCTCACTTTGCATAGCTCGATACTTGCTTGCCCAATTACGAGAACGCTGGGAAGGCCCTAGGGCTGATTCAGCATGAAGCAGTGAGGAAGACCGGGTCTGGTCATTTTGCTCTGATCTTACAGCTGGCAATTTCTTCTTTCATCTTGTCATTGTACTTAAGAATAGGAACCTGACCTTTCGTATCATATTCTCATAGATGGTGTCAAAAATGTTGATGACTAAATCTGGCCAGCACTCCACTCCAATCCGCAAACTCTGAGCCATGCCAACACCTTGAACCTGCACACTTACAATGAGTAAAGGAGAGCTTGGTCTAAGCAGGGGACCCTCCGATGCCTAAGTCAGGTCAAGGGAATCTGGGTCTAAGTTCGGGTGTACTGAGAGAGTGCAAGATATTACGTACCTGTAGCAATAGAGTCCCATTGTATTTATACCTGCCTCTCAGACGATCTAGGTCCGTTAATCTCAGCACGATTCACTCCATTAGTGGAATACCATGATCGTGGGGATATTTTTGTAATCCAAGGATCGTGTAGCATATCGTGCGTATCTGCGGACAAGATAATCGGACATCTTCACTTAAGGTAGTTGCTTAGTTTAGCACATGGGACTGTTCACCTCTGGCCTCAGCCTCAGCTTGAGATCTCTGCCTAAAGAGGCCCTGACTCCGAGCCTTAGACCTGGACTAGTATACGCAGGACAGCGTCCAGAGGTTGAGACGAGTTTCGGTCTGAGCTCATGGCGGACGGCATCGCTCGCCTGTCAGGTACCCTCGAGGTCTTCCCTTCGAACCCCAATGTGGGCAGCAAACTTCACCCGCTGAGTTAGATTTCTTCATAACGGGTGAAAGGTAGATGGGGGTAGTTGCATAATCCATCTCTGGTCGAGCAGTGGTGGGACGATCTGGGATTTCATAAGTAGGCTTCGATCTGAGCTTCGCATTGACGGCCCCAACCTCTGATTACTCTGAACCGACTGCCACGGAGTAGGAGCACGACTGGGGTGGAGCTGAAAATCTTCCTTTCCTTTAGTTGTTTTCACCATTCCAGACCTCTTACAAATCTAATTGGATTAAGATGGCGTTGGACCTTGGAACTGAGGGGACTCGGATCTTCTCATAACAATGACTATTAGAGATAGGATGATCGACACGATACTTGGGTGTAGGATGATAAAATAAATGTGAATATCTATGGGAACAATTAATAAGGAAATTCAAATAGTGCAATGTTTTGAAAGGAGCCAAATAAAGATTATGATCAAATAAATTGCATAGTTTAAAGGAATGAACCTCATCTTAGCTTGTTATCCTTCAGAGATGTTCCTTATGTTATGTCCTAACCTAATTTTCCTGTTTTTATATTAAACTTTAATTAAATTTAATACAACTAAGGGCGTTAGATTTGGCAAGTCGTGTAGTGGCATTATTTTGTTAAGCATAGGTCCATCCACCACTAAGTCAACTCGGTCGGGTGCGATGGCACCTTTTGTATAGGAATTTAGGAAGGAAAAGAAAAGAAAGAAAACAAAAGAGGAAGGAAGGATTTAGATCTAAATCGTGTGGTGGTGTGGATTTAGAATCCCTTCGCAAAACTCCTTGAAGATTGCACTTGTCTTTTTCTCTCTTCTTGTGTTGTAGCGAAAACAGATATCAGTTATTTATCACTACAAGAAAAGATGGCAAAACCGGTAGTTGGTGGAACCCTTTGCTAACAGGAACCAAAGCCGACCGCCAGCAAAGGGTCCTTATTAAATCAAAATGTGAATCCCTAATCTCATTTTCAGCCCTTTCCGTCTCTCTCTCTCTCTCTCTCTCTCTCTCTCTCTCTCTCTCTCTCTCTCTCTCTCTCTCTCTCTATCTCTCTCTCTCTATCAGCCCCCATCCCCACCCTCCCGGCTCGAGAACCTTCATCTCTCTCTTTGTCTTCCATCCTTTGGCATGAATCGAAGACCGCGATTGTTGTACTGCTTGTCCACCCTGCACGAGCAGAGCACCAAGTTCGGCCAGATCTGGTCCTTTTACTCACTGCAAATAGGTATAGATCTAAACCCCTCTACAGTTTAGGGCTTTAGCATTCCCTTCCCTTCCCTCTCTTTCTCCCTCCCAGGTTTAGGGCTTTTGGATGAGATTCGACATATTTTCTTCAGTGATAGAAGCTATTATTAAGATGTGGGGGCATTGAATTCATAACTTGCACTTCCTCTTCTTGTGAACTAATTTGGTGAGACTTCTTTCCCCTTATCATTTTCATTTCGCTATTGATTGTTACATGAAGTTAATGTAATCATATGGAAGTATTGTAACTAATCAAGAAAGTAAGAAAATAATATGAATTTCTATTTTTATTTCACTAATGCATTTCATTATTTTTTATATGAAAATCTACATGCTAATTGTTTGAGGAAATGCCTCAACCAAGAACGTTCTTATGTTAATCATGTTAGAGGTCCAGAAAGTCCATTACTCTATAAACATTGCACCAAGGTTTGTATGGTGTGGCTTATGTAGGATACTCTAATTGGAAATTTTGAATGCTACTATTATCATTGAAGTTATTTGAGAATTGTGTGTTTTAGCCTGTTCATCGTTGTTAATTACACAATCAATGCTGTTATTGCAGTTGTTAAAATCCAAACAATTTTGTGGCATATGCAAGAAGATTTGGCATCACTCTGATGGGGTGAATTGGGTTAGAAAATCTGCTTTTTGGATGAAATTTTTTGTTCTTTATTCTCTTCACATGACAATGGGACTCACTCTCTAGAATAGGTACGCTGTGATGGATGTAAATTTTGGGTTCACACAGAGTATGACAAGATTAGCAACAAAGTTTAGAAGGTTTGAACTTACTTAATGCTGATGTCATGACATGTTCATTATAATATGTGATGTTTACTGACTAAGGTTCCAGAATATGGAGAACATTGATTATTTCTGCCCCAATTGCAAGGCAAAGTTTAATTTTGAACTATCAGACACTGAAAAGAGGCAGCCACAAATTAAGTATGTCTGTTGACTTCTATTAATCCCTATTTTGTTTTGCAGAAGTTGGTCGATGCCTGCATAGGTGGGATTCAATATCTTTGTTGGATGTTCTTTTCAAGTTCTTATTTATTTATTTATTTATTTATTTTCTTACTAATAGATGTTTGAACTTGTAAAACAGATCTAATAACAACAATGGGCCATTCGTGCTACCGAACGAGATAACTGTTGTGTTTTGGTGTGGAAGGCACATGCTTTTCGAGTCTGCACTTGTAAGCTTCAAATGTTTCATTTTTTTCCCAAGTTCTGTGAATCCCTTTTGTCTTTTTGTACATGACTAAAAAGGGCAATTGCCCGACTAAAATTGGATGATTAATAAATCTTTCTTCTGATTTTGGGAACAGTTGCACTTGGTGGTTTAAATGCTTCAATATAAGTGAACCTTTTTGCATCCTACTCAAAGATCTCGGATTTCCATCAAAGCACCTTTCTTAGAATTCAGATCTACTATATGATGCTTGATTGAAAGAAATGGAATTTCCTTGTTTGGCCCAACACTACTGCTGGGGCTCAACTTTGGGTAAGCCTTAACACTTTATTAGGTTGGTCCCACTATTCTTGGATTAAAATTTTTGAAAATCTATTCTCATGCATTCATATCTACAGGCCAAGATACTAATCCTGACATGCATAATTTGATTTATACAGTATGTCAAGGCTACACATATCAACAAGGGTGTTGATATTCATAGGCAGCAAGTCATGGGCCACCCAATCTTTGTCGAGGTTGGGAATGTCAAGATGATCACAAGGGCGAACCTCGTGACGTAAGATGGTTAGAGACAGGGCTTGATTTGTTCCTTTGTCATCTTAAATTTTGAATTTTGATTTGATGGGTGTCTTTTTTTTGAATCAGATCTGCTGTATATGTTCTCATCTATACCGCAGGATCGTAATTTCATTGATCACACGAGCAACATCGGATGGAAGGAGTATGCAAATATTTACTTATTATTATTATTGTTATTTATTTATTTGTTTCTTTTGAATTTGTTAGGCATTGAAATTGGATTTATTTTTGGGTCCTGTAGATTTCAAAGGGCGAAGCCTATTATCATCAATCCAGGGCTATATATGTCAAAGAAAGCAGATGTCTTCTGGATTACCTAGAGAAGGAGCGTCCCGACTGCATTCAAACTATTTACAAGTGTAGAATGTGATCTTGCCATTGATTTGGATCTTATTTATCCTTCTCTTGAATTTTGAGGGTGCATTTGGATGCTTAGTTGCAGTTGGTTGTGAAAATTCAGTTAAACATAGAGGAAAGGACTAAAATGGAGGTGGACTGTTTCAATACATTGTGATGGCCAGCCCTTAAATGCAATTCCATGTGGTTTGAGTTCGGCTTGAAATAATCTAAATTGCTATTTAAGGCTGAATCTTCATTGTGGATGGAAAGGGGTTATTCCAATGATGGTCATTTCAATTTCATTGAATTGAATGATTTCAATTCAATTGAGCACCCAAAGGCAGCTAGGTGTGTGTGATTTATGTTATTTCAGTCTTTCTTAAACATGGTCTTTCCATACTCAACTGGCTTACCAATCTTTAAAATTTAAATTAAAAAAAAAAAAAAAAAAAAGAAACCCCAACTAGCTTACCCCATTTGCAACAAATGAGCAAACTGAGCAAACTGAAATGAATTACATGCACATAAGCACATTTGGTGGGATGTAGTTAGGCTTGGAAGATTCAAACAAGAAACATGTAACTGTGGACTAGATGAGTTGGATTCATGAATTGATCTTAACTAGATTAGTTGAGAGTTTTCACTGCATAAATGCTAATAAGATTGATACTTTATAAAGAAATTTGATATAATTGACAGAATTAGTGTTTCTTCCTAGTGCTTGTGATGTCACTCTAGCGAAATCCATATCTAGATAATTAGATAATTAGATAATTAGATGTAGCTATGTCTGGTAATGTATAGTATACTGGAGCTTGTCATGACCATTGTGCTTGTGAAAATTTCAGGGAATTCCACAAATTATGAAAGTACTCAGAATCTTGAACTGTTGATTAGCTGGTAATATGTGTCTGGGAACTGACATTTTCTTTTCTTTCTTATTTTTCTTAGTTGTTAACCAACTCAAGAACAAAGAATCTCGAATGTATTGAAAAATTTGGATTGAGCTTTATTTTTTCTACTTATTGTAGTTCATAGTATACATACTTTTAAATTTTTTATTATTTGCAAATTGAAATTAATTACTTCTATGAATTGTTCCCAAATCCAAACATTGGGTAGTAGTGGAAGGAACAGCTGTTGTGTATGTTGAGGAGCATACATAACATGCAATTCAAAATCTTTGGAAAGCCCTCATGTAATAGTGTGAGAACTCAGCCCCACACTTTGAAAGCGAGATCAGATGTCTTGCTCCTTTGTTAATGGAGATGCTGACATCTATCCACCTTACTTTTTGGCCTATTGTAATGTAAACGGGCATGCTTATATTCTTGAGCCTTGCTTATTTGCATATCTATTGATACAGAATGTACATGTTTTATGTATTAATTTTCCCTTTGGACCTTGATAGAGATGTTTTTGTTGCTAATCATCTTTTATCTGGTATACTCGTGCTGTGAATTTACTTGGAGTAGTGCATATGCAGTATTCCATCAAGTTCTGTTGACATATTTGCATTCTATTTTTAATTGTGATCCAACCTAGCTAACATATGCTCATTTGAATTCTTTATCTGCCATTTTTGCAGGATTAAGAAACACATCATTTGCAGATTAGTTCTCATTACACAAACTGTATACACAAGGCAGTAAATTTTGTTAACTTAATATAAGAAACTCGATTGCAGTTTATCTTTCAAAAGAATAGTCTGCCAGTTGTCAAGATCATTTTATCTGACCCCATCTTGTGTGTAATATCAAACTGCAAGTTTTTGCCCACAAAAGATAACCTGAGGAGAAGGGAAATCGACAGAGAAGTGAAAGCTATTATGAGAAGAGGGAGATGGCTATGAAAATGGGAGAAGCTCATATTGCTAATGGAATCTAATTTTAAAGAATCCCAAGATGAAGGGAACTCCAAGAGCATGACTATAGAAGATGTGATAGATGAGTGCAGACTACTTGGCAGGGCACGGGACCACATAACTTTTTTTTTTCTTTTTTTAATGAGAAAGATTTGCTCTATGGCTACAGATTTTGGAAGCCCTAAGTTCTATGGCTACGGATTTAACCTATAGCCCTTGACCATTTTTTGAAAAACTTATGATTTAGGGGCATCCAGCACAACCGCGGGTAAAGGTCCCTGACCGCTAGTAAAGGCTTTACCGATGCCACTTTTACCGGTGGTTACCTGACCACTGGTAAAGCCTTTATCGGTGGTTTTTTAGGCTTAACTCGTTATGAGAAAGATGGTATAGCCAGATCGGGAATGGAAGATTTGAAGTGTGTTATATGTCAGTCTTATTTTCTCCTTCCCTATATCTGAATCATCTGCACCATTAGACATCTACTAATTCGTTGGTATGTCAGTCTTTGGGCCCTGACCAGACGATCCTGATGGCTTCCTTGTTAAGA
This sequence comes from Magnolia sinica, assembly GCF_029962835.1. NCBI lineage: Eukaryota > Viridiplantae > Streptophyta > Magnoliopsida > Magnoliales > Magnoliaceae > Magnolia > Magnolia sinica. The sequence continues at coordinate 103,457,144 of NC_080574.1, read as the reverse complement.
GGCCATACGCTACTCTCATGGTGGATTCGTCCCACCTCACTCTTTCTTCTTGCGGAGATCTATAGGTGGGTCGGATTGTCTGTCTGATGACACCAGGCCCACTAGATTAATGATCGAAATGAGATCTCTTCCAAGCTGCGGAGAGATTCTTTCTGCACCACCGTGTGAAACCGAGAACACGATCGTGTTTTCCAGACGAGATTCGGATGAATCCTTTCCTATCTCATTCAGAAAGACTCTAGTTGTATTCTCACGCTTTCGGACTTCTTGGGGAGAGTTGGAATCTCCTTTGTTGGAGATTGAACGGTTCAGATTTCTTTGGCTTGTTAAATTTGAAAGTTTGGGTAAGGAAGGAGATCTGTAAGTCTTCATAATAGTGGAGAAGTGGAGAGGTGCCCTTTTTGGTTCAGTTGTTGATTCGGTGTGGTCCACTTATGATGTCATTTAGGAAAATCCACTCCTTTCATCAGCTTCCTCACATCGTGTTTGCCTGGGGGCCCAAATATGAAACACATCCAAGTCCTAGGTGGGCCACGCTTTAATCAATGTGGGACTGTGTTCAGGTTGAACTAAGGAAGTCAATTACGTGCATTGATTTCACGTAACTTCTTGGCTTTTATGAACTGCTGGGGAAAAATTAGGTGGGTCCCACTCTGATGTTATTGTGAAAATCCATCCCGTTCATTAGTTGGCTCGGGTCATGTTGATGCACGAATCTAGATTTGAAGTTGATCTAAGCTTTAGGTGGGCCATATGTTGCAAAAGCGTGTGGGTGAAACCCACCATTAAAAACCTTCGTGAAACCACGTTATTGTGTATGTAAGCTCTAAGCTTATAATTACAGTCTCGTCCTTTTCCTTTGTCACAACTTGTGCCATCTATACCTCTTAATTGCACTGTCACAATGAGATGAAATTTCACCATTGTTTGTTATTTTCCACGCTCTTTCTTACGCCCCAGTTTGGGCCCTGATCTCTCAAGGATGACTAAGATGCTCTTTTGATAACTAATATACTTCAAAATTTCAAAATAATATTTGTACACCTCTGATTGACAAGTTACCGAACAATTTGGACCTAGACCCTAAGATCTTCATGATGCTCAGTTTACCGTGATGTTCGCGTGGACCATTTGGTAGATCCAAACATGACAGATGGTCAGACAATATAGGAAATTGCTCTTTTACCAACGAAAAAATTTGTCCGTAAAAGATGATTTTTCATCGGTAATGAGTATTACCAACGAAATATGTCGTCAGAAAAATCGTCGAGAAAAGACCGTGGGTAAAGGCTTTTACCGACAAAAATCACTTTTCGGCAATGGCAAGACTTTTACCAATGAATTTTTTCATAAGTAAAAAATTTGGATGAAACTTTTACCTACGAAATTGTTAGTAGGTAAAAATGTGAAGCTTGTTTGGAGATTTAGCAAGACTTTTACCTACGAAATTTTTCGTAGGTAAAAAATGTGGATGACACTTTTACCTACGACATTTTTCGTAGGTAAAAATGTGAAGCTTCTTTCTAAACTTTTACCTATGAAATTTTTCATAAGTAAAAAATTTGGAGATTTGGTAAGACTTTTACCTAAGAAATTTTTTGTAGGTAAAAAATGTGGATGAAACTTTTACCTACGAAAGTTTCCGTAGCGAAAAATGTGGATGAGTCTTTTACCTACGAAAGTTTTCGTAGGTAAAATATGTGGATGAAACTTTTACCTACGAAAGTTTTCGTAGCTAAAAGTCTCTCTTTTTTTTTTCAAAATTCAGGCAAAATTTTCTGATATACACTTGTTACAATATATTTCATCATATTCATATTCACATCCATCCAAATACAAACTACATCCATCCAAGCACAAACCACATCCATACATACACAAACAATCTTATCCACATCACATTCATCCATGCACAAATACATATAAATTTAACATTCGTATATAAAATAAATCATAAATAAAATTAAAAAATCATGAATATGAAGACAGAGGTAGTGGGGCATCAGATGAAGGCAGAGGTGGTGGGGTATCGGTAGGCAAGCATGCAGCGAGATTTAAGAATAGGTTCGGGTTTAGGTTAAGGTTTTCAAGTTTAGGTTTAGGTTTAGGTTTAGGTTAAGGTTATAGGTTATAGGTTTAGGTTTAAGTTGTAGGTTTAGGTTTAGGTTTAGGTATTTGAGAATAGGTTTAGGTTTAGGTTTAGGTTTAGGTTTAGGTTATAGGTTATCGGTTATAGGTTTAGGTTTAGGTGTAGGTTATAGATTTAGGTTTAGGTTATAGGTTATAGGTTACAGATTTTGGTTTAGGTTATAGGTTTAGGTTTAGGTTATAGGTTATAGGTTATAGGTTTAGGTTTAGGTTTAGGTTTAGGTTATAGGTTATAGGTTTAGGTCTAGGTTTAGGTTATAGGTTTAGGAATTCGGGTTCGGGTTCAGGTTTAGGTTTAGGTTTTCAAGTTTACGTTTAGGTTAAGGTTAAGGTTATAGGTTATAGGTTATAGGTTTAGGTTTAGGTTGTAGGTTTGGTTTCGGTTTAGGGATTTGAGAATAGGTATAGGTTTAGGTTTAGGTTTAGGTTTAGGTTCAGGTTTAGGTTTAGGTTATAGGTTATAGGTTTAGGTATAGGTTTAGGTTATAGGTTAAGGTTTAGGTTACGGTTATAGGTTATAGGTTTAGGTTATAGGTTATAGGTTTAGGTATAGGTTTAGGTTATATGTTAAGGTTTAGGTTTAGGTTTAGGTTATAGGTTTAAGTTATAAGTTTAGGTTTAGGTTATAGGTTATAGGTTTAGGTTATAGTTTAGATTTAGGTTGTAGGTTTAGGTTATAGGTTTAGGTTTAGGTTTAGGTTTATGTTATAGGTAATAGGTTTAGGAATTCGGGTTCGGGTTCGGGTTTAGGTTTAGGTTTTCAAGTTTAGGTTTAGGTTAAGGTTAAGGCTATATATTATAGGTTTAGGTTTAGGTTGTAGGTTTAGGTTTAGGGATTTGAGAATAGGTTTAGGTTTAGGTTTAGGTTTAGGTTATAGGTTATAGGTTTAGGTTTAGGTTTAGGTTTAGGTTACGGTTATAGCTTATAGGTATAGGTTTAGGTTTAATTTTAGGTTATAGGTTTAGGTTTAGGTTTAGGTTTAGGTTATAGGTTATAGGTTTAGGTTTAATTTTAGGTTATAGGTTTAGGTTTAGGTTTAGGTTTAGGTTATAGGTTATAGGTTTAGGTTCAGGCTATAGGTTATAGGTTATAGGTTATAGGTTATAGGTTTAGGTTTAGATTTAGGTTTATGTTATAGGTTTAGGTTGGTTATAGGTTTAAGTTATAGGTTTAGGTTATAGGTTATAGGTTATAGGTTTAGGTTTAGGTATAGGTTAAGGTTAAGGTTAAGGTTTAGGTTATAGGTTTAGGTTTAGGTTATAGGTTATAGGTTTAGGAATTTAAGTTCGGGTTCGGGTTCAGGTTTAGATTTAAGTTTTCAAGTTTAGGTTTAGGTTAAGGTTAAGGTTATAGGTTATAGGTTTAGGTTTAGGTTATAGGTTTAGGTTGAGGTTTAGGTTATAGGTTTAGGTTTATGTTTAGGTTTAGGTTATAGGCTATAGGTTTAGGAATTCGGGTTCAGGTTCAGGTTCAGGTTCGGGTTCAGGTTTAGGTTTTCAAGTTTAGGTTTATGTTAAGGTTAAGGTTATAGGTTATAGGTTTAGGTTTAGTGATTTGAGAATAGGTTTAGGTTAAGGTTAAAGTTATAGGTTTAAGTTTAGGTTTAGGTTAAGGTTATAGGTTATAGGTATATGTATAGGTTATAGGTTTAGGTTATAGGTTTAGGTTTAGGTTTAGGTTATAGGTTATTAGTTTAGGTTATAGGTTATAGGTTATTTAGGTTTTAGGTTTAGGTTTAGGTTTAGGTTTAGGTTATATGTTATAGGTTATAGGTTATAGGTTTAGGTTTAGATTTAGGTTATATGTTTAAGAATTCGAGTTCGGGTTCGTGTTTAGGTTTAAGTTTTCAAGTTTAGGTTTAGGTTAAGATTAAGGTTATAGGTTATAGGTTTAGGTTTAAGTTTAGGTTTAGGTTTAGGTTTAGGTTTAGGTTAAGGTTGTAGGTTATGGGTTTAGGTTTAGGGCCCGTTTGGCCGGTCGGATTGGAAGGGATTGGATGGTATTGGAAGGGATTGGTAGTTAAATCCCGGGATTGGCCGGGCGTGCCAAACAGAGTCGGTGATCTGATCCGAATCCCATGGATCTTAAGACAATCCACTGACAACACCATCATTTCCTTTAAATCCCATCCAATCCACCCTAATCTGTTCAAAATTACCTGGGATGCGTTTGGTTTGAGGGATTGGAAGGGATGAGAAGGTTTAATCCCGGGATTGGCCGGGCGTGCCAAACAGACTGGATGTAGCAATCGAGGATAAAGCAATCCCATAGATCTCAAGACAATACACTGACAACACCATCGTTACCTAGAAATCCATGCCATCCACCCTAGGACCATTCAATCCCTTCCAATCCAACCGGCCAAACGGGCCCTTAGGTTATAGGTTATAGGTTTAGGTTATAGGTTATAAGTTTAGGTTGTAGGTTTAGGTTAAGGTTGAGGTTAAGGTTATAGGTTTAGGTTTAGGTTATAGGTTTAGGAATTCAGGTTCGGGTTCGGGTTTAGGTTTAGGTTTTCAAGTTAAGGTTTAGGTTAATGTTAAGGTTATAAGTTATAGGTTTAGGTATAGGTTGTAGGTTGTGGTTTAGGTTTAGGGATTTAAGAATAGGTTTAGGTTATAGGTTATAGGTTTGGGTTTAGGTTTAGGTTTAGGTTTAGGTTATAGGATGTAGGTTATAGGTTATAGGTTTAGGTTTAGGTTATAGGTTATAAGTTTAGGTTTAGGTTATAGGTTATAGGTTTAGGTATGGGTTGTAGGTTGTGGTTTAGGTTTAGGGATTTGAGAATAGGTTTAGGTTATAGGTTATAGGTTTGGGTTTAGGTTTAGGTTTAGGTTTAGGTTAAGGTTATAGGATGTAGGTTATAGGTTATAGGTTATAGGTTTAGGTTTAGGTTATAGGTTATAAGTTTAGGTTTAGGTTATAGGTTATAGGTTATAGGTATAGGTTTAGGTTAAGGTTATAGGTTAAGGTTATAGGTTTAGGTTTAGGTTATAGGTTACAGGTTATAGGTTTAGGTTATAGGTTATAGGTTTAGGTTTAGGTTTAGCTTATATGTTTAGGTTTAGGTTATAGGTTATAGGTTTAGGTTTAGTTTTAGGTTATAGGTTTAGGTTTAGGTTATAGGTTATAGGTTTAGGTTTAGGGATTTGAGAATAGGTTTAGGTTTAGGAATTCGGGTTCAGGTTCGGGTTCGGGTTTGGGTTCGGGTTCGGGTTTAGGTTTAGGTTTAGGGTTAGGAAATCATTATACCCACTATAAATATATGTAGTTTATATACACCATCCATCTGCTTTTCCATATCATTTAAGGGGTTGAAACCAAAATTGAATCATATCCAAAACTCAAGTGGACCATACCACAAGAAATAGTGGGTATAATGATTTCCATCATTGAAACCTTTCTAGGTCCTGTAGTGATGTTTATTTATCATCCAACCTATTCACAAGATCACACAGACAACGATGAAGGGAAAAAAATAAATATCAGCTGTTCCCACCTTCAAGGGACCCTCGCTCAACATCCGGATAGCTCCGACGCATATCCGGGTCTGCTCCTTCAATTTCGAGCTAATACATAAACACGGGACTGTCCAAATGGCCAAGCCACCCATATTGTTGTTCATATGAAATGGACAGCTTCATCATGGTCATAACAACGGTTCCCACCTTCCAGGGACCCCCGCTCAACATCCGGATAGTTCCGACGCATATATTTCTCTACAAATTTTGTTTATTTTAACTAATTTACTTTTTTGTACATATATTTCTCTACAAATTTTGACCAACACTTCCATTCTGAATGCTCCAAAAGCCTTTGATCCTTTCCTATTATATGACACTCCCCTACATCTGTTTCTTTCAAAACTAAATTTCTAGCAAAGTCATTTTTACAAACACCTACATGTTACTTAATTCTATTTGTAGCCCATATAACTTAAAGAATCATATACACAACCTTAACACTCTTATTCTCTTTGTGGAATTGATCATACACTCAATGAAAGCTATTACAGCATTTGAATATATATATATAAGAGAAATATTTAGACATTATTACATAGACGAAGCTACCGACAGTTCAAACCAAAGAATATAAACAATAGAAATGAGATTAAGCCATTTCAAAGATTCTATTTACCAAATGATGGCAGCACCAACTGCTATTTCCAAATTTTTCAGAAGACCGGCAAACAAAATCATTACCATCAAATTCCAATACTCCAAGCTGTAAGAATTTAGAAAATTAGAAGGAAAGAAATGGAAATCTTCCAACCTGTGAGAAAGGCGAATGAGTGTTATGCACATAAATATACACTAATTGAAAGAGGTAGAAATCATACAAATTTCCTTCTTGTGGCCAATGTATCAGAATGCCTAATATAAAACATGTGGCCAGCCTATCTCAGCACCTAGATGACCAGCAAATAGGAGAGGGAGAAATTTGACCAAAGAAAAGGCTTTTTCAAAATAAAAGGGGGGATTTTTAAAAGAGTTGTCATACTTTCTCTAAAGCCTCACTCAATTCAAATACACTCAAACAACTTTCTGACATAGTTTGAACAGGCAGAAAAGGAAACATCACCATGATCAAAAATCAACTTCTCCAACTTCCCAAAGAAAAGAAGGAAAGAAACAAGATCGAAGGGTTTCAGTTTGTGTGAATGATTACGAAATTTAGGGGAATCACTCACAAAGATAACCCAATCAAAGACAATGCTTAGAAAACATCATGAAACACCAAAAATATTAATGTCATGTAAAACTGTAAATTTAAACTGTATGAAACATTGGTGCATGATCCATGTCTTCATTAAGTGGTATATCAATCATGCAGGCAGAAACTATTTGGAGCGTGTCATACTTACAAATCTATTCTCCCAAACAATATCAATCATGCAGGTAGAAACTATTTGCTTTAGCTTTCAACCTGGTTCAAAGAAGAAAAATTATACTTCATAATAAAATAAATATATGCGGTCCCAAGTTGAGTTATGGTTTGCAAACTAGAACTATGATGTTAACACATTCAATGCCTACCACTGAAATAGTCCAACCATGTGGCACCCCAAAACAGATCAACGCTAAATGGCAAAGATTCTTCTTGCCATCAACTTGTGGAAAATTAATTCCTTGAAATTAAACTAAGGTGCTAAAATTCAGCCTCAAACAAACAGCAGTAAAATGACCAGATATAGTGCTTGAAACATTTAACCAGAAGAAAGAGTTCAAAAATAGATAACACTTACTACCGACCTTCCATACTTAGTTTTAAAAAAAAAAAAAAAAAGTGGGCCAGTAGAAGTGGATGGAAAAACATCCAACTGTGATTTGGTGGTACATCCAAATGCACCTTTAATGTACTCTTGAACTGTACTATGTGACCTAGCTTTGATGCTTGATGGCACATAAAAGCTGTAGTATAAACAGTATATCAGAGATGACAATCATAGAACAAAAAACCCATATATACACGTGGCTCTTGTTGTTCAGTGCAGGATAGAAAACAGAAGCTACAACTCTTTTTGTTCGGTGTGGTAGAGAAATGAAACCCATGTTATAGGTGCTTTGGTTATTCTACTTTACACTCATCTCAAAGTTTCATTGTTTATGGGTGAAGTGTGGTATAAACAATTTTATGAAAATGCCTCCAAATACTGCACTACGCCAGTGCAATCAGATGCACTGTCTAACTGAATTGCAATTATAATTCATATTTGTTGAGCCCATTCTAAAATTTATTAGGCAAACACACACACACACACACACACACACACACACACACACACACACAAAGAACAAAAAAAAAAAAAAAAGGGCAGTGAGAGAACAACCTGGATCAAGAGATATTTAATATGGTTCATAAGTGCATGCCAGTGTGGAATACGTGTGGAAGTTCTAAACCATTCATTAGATGGGTCATGGTGACATGTTTATGAGTTTGGTTATGGAAGTAGGTGTGTCTAACATCTTGCATCTATTTTTGACACCTACACACGTCTAACTATATTTTTTTACCTTCTTCTTCTTCTCTTTTGGGGATTGGCACATTTATCTATAAGTTAGCTATGCTTGTTGTGGATTGGTTGGTTCAATCAAATATAGAAGTATTGACAAAATTTATGGACATCAAATGCCCTATCTTTGCTATAAAAAAAAACCTACAGTTGGTATTGGATTATGACCCCACTAGATTTTTAAAGAACATCTTCCTCAAAAATACAACATCCAAGTCCATGCAAGTACAAAGATCAAACCACAGTTCTTCAAAAGCCATGATATTAGTGTCAAGACCATCATCTCATAAAGGCTTTATTGCCCTTATGATATGAAAAGCCTTTATGAGATGAAATTACAGCATTCAGGGTATAGACTGATTGAGCAAAAGATGTATGCTTTGATCTGTAAAAAAGCAAAAGATGTATGCTTTGATCTGTAAAAGAAACGGAGTCCGATGTGAACCAATGCAAGCATGTGAGTATCTATGCCTATGAATAGAACTCCACTGGGAATGAAATACTTGACGCAACTAACTCCAATTACTAAAAAATAAAGAAAAAGGAATGACTTACGGAAAGGTTGGGCCACTCTTTCTATTATGATTACTGATACAAACTCACTACAAGGTGACCATCTCAGTCACCTATCACTAAGCCTAAACCCCTCTCTATAGATGCTAGTCAGGTTGGAGCATATCCAAATGGTCTAGTACATCAATCCAAACAAATGATGGAGCATAGCCATCATTTAAACATAATAAAATCAAACGGTCTAGTACAGCCAATCAAATCCAAACAGTCCAGTACATCAATCCAGACCATCCAAATCATGGGCCTGTTTTGCATGGAGCATAGCCAAAATTTATGCTGATCAGACGATCTAATTTATTTGGTGTTAGCCATTGAATTTGGAATGTTATTCATTTTATTTTAACTAGCCATTTGAAGGCTAAAACCAGATGTTTCTTAATTAGTGTGATTTTCAAGGTAGGCTCCATCCATAATGGGACCTCCAAATTGGAAGGTCTGGATTAGTGCCACATGTATGGTGGATGAGTCACCACCATTTGGGAAGTTACAACGTACACACATCAGAGGGTAGCCCATGTTACATAATGCATTAAGTGGTAAGAAAGTGTAGTACCTGTTTCACTCTTTGCAACACATCTATTGCAGGAATGGCTAAGTAGCCAGGAAGATGATGTTGGAACTGTGGATGTTGACGAATCTTAGAAATTATCATTAGGTGATCAAATCACTTGCTCCAACAGACAAATGGCTAGGAAGGGTGCATTTGCCACTCTAATGACAAAGAAGGTAGCAAGCATATAAAACAACTTGCATCTAAAAATACTACATGTATTAAAACAACAAGCAATTTCCAATCATGTTTCTTTCTCAGCATGTTGCATATCTGCATAGACAACATTAGCATCCTTCACAGATCTTTAACTGCATCTTAGCAACAGTACTGACAGATTTTGTAGTATCAGTCCTAAATAATTCAGTTTAGCCAAGAGGAAGTGACAAAAAATAATGATGAAACCTTACCATTCACAGCGAGAAGTAGCTGGCAAATATCACCACGAGGGATATTTGCATTAACTCAATACAACTCCAGTATTATTTCACCACTCAAAACTAAAAGCTTGTAGTAAAAACGATATGAAAAATGCTTATGGAAACCAAATCAAGTCCCCTATTCATACAGCTAATGCATTAAAAAAATAAAAATAAAAATCCCCTGTTATACATGGAATTTTGCAATCCAGGAGTGCTACAAATTGATGGTCACAATTTTTTCTCAAAGGAGAGGCAAGATTCTAGAGGGCTTCCCTGTTCATTCTTGTTGCTGCTGCAAAGACAAAGACAAAGGCAAAGGCAAAGGCAATGGCAGAATCAGCTTGTCTTATGCAACAAAACTGCTTCTCTCACTCTACTGACAACTCCCTTCATCACCACAGTCAACAGGTGGATCCAGCCCCTGTATTGGAAGGATCCATCTCCTTTGGAAGGTTTGGACTATTAAGACCATTTTCATCATGTGTAGCCCACTTGATCATTGGACCAAGCGACCAGCCTGTACTTCTTTTTTTTTTCCTATCTTGCTCACTATTAACTGGTCGGAGATTGATCTAAATTCAAACAGTTTTCAATTGAAAGATGAAAAATGCGGGATTGATTCTATTGTACATTACCTTACAGTTCCTCAGTCGAATCTCTTGATAAAAATCCTTTCTGAATATCTGAACTGATGAACAATCTGTACCTGTAACACCAAAAGAAGAAAAAGAAAACAGGGATTTTAGATTTTCTACAAATGAAATCGGATAAACAGAAGGACCTTATGTAACAGGGAAATAGAGATTGTTTAACAGGGAAACAGGGAAACAGAGGCGATTATGTCCCACCAAAGGCCAAAGAAAATAGGGAAAAAGTTGGGGTTTCTACTGACCTTATGTAAAACAATGTCGAAAGGACCTTGATCTGAAAGAGGCATGTTGTGGTTGATTGCAACAAATAAGATCCCCTTCTTCCTATATGGATTTTTTTACAGTTGTTCATTAGTTGCAGAGATTCAGCGAAATCTTCCAAAAATAACACCAAAACCTAATGCTAGATCGTTCCATTCTATGAGATTCAGCAAAATGTTGTGGTTATAAGTTTTTGTAGGGAGGAGAGAAGGGTTTTGGGAGATGAGTGTTTGAGAGCATCGAGTGTTGGGAGAAAGGTTTAGGAGAGTAGGGATTCGATAGAAGGGGTGAGAGAGAGTGAGAGAAATGGGGGGAGATTTGGGCATGGCTCTGTTTTGAGTGCGTGCCTAATTTTGGGCGTATGGACCATGGACGGTCCTCTCAAGGGCTCTATGGGGCCCACCATGATATGTTTGTTTTATCCATTCCGTCCATTAATTTTAATAAATTATTTTAGCTCATAATCCCAAACATAAAGTAGATTAAAGGCCCACACCATAGGAAACATATGTGATTTAATCTCCATGTTTCCTACTGAAAGACCCGTGTCCTAGTCCGTACCGTTCTGTTGGCTTCCGCGGTCCTTCCAGTCGAATTATGACAATCCTCGACCCGTATTTGCACGCGATCTCAAGCCGGGTCCCGCATACCGAAGTCGGTTCGAACCGAAACTTGTACCTTAGCGACCGCGCCGTCGCCACTGTTCTAACGCCATGACTCACGCACTAATCCGATACCCAGGCCAGGAGATGTGGGCCTTCGTTCATTCCGAAGAAACGTCGTGCGTTGCGAACTTCAAGGGAATCTCTACAGCATGTCAAATCAAATCAAGTCAAGTACACCATCTTACCTCCATGTCACCTCACCCAACAACAAGTACAAGTGGCCTCTCTCTCTTTTCCCACAAGTCAATCCTCTCTCTCCCCTTACCACTCCTCTTTTTACAAAAAATCAAATAACACCTTACTTCCCATCCCTTTTCCTTACACCCACCAATCCATCCATCCCTTTTATTATTCTTTTCGCTCATTTCTCAAAGATCTCCCAAGCAACCCAAAATTTTTCCACGTCCCAAGCCTTCCCAACTCTCCCAATATCAACAAGTGTGGCCCAACCTCTCATCTCTCATCCCTACCATCAAGACTCCATCATCTACCGTTAAACGTTGAGCATAGGTGCATAGAAGACTAAGGGACCAAGAAGAAGGAAGATAGGTGGGTGATCTACCATCAATTTGCATTTGAGGGCCCACTTATAGGTGGGATCCATTATGATGTATGTTTTGTAATCGTGAGGGGCCCATAGTGGCGGGGCCCCTCCATCACTCTCTCTCTCTCTCTCTCTCTCTCTCTCTCTCTCTCTCTCTCTCTCTCTCTCTCTCTCCATTATGATGGTGTGGATCCCACCAATATGTGTTATATCTACCCCTGTTCATCAACATCAGACGGTGTGGCCCACCCTATTACAGGTGATGATCCACACCATCCACCATTTAGATGGACCCAATACACCCTTCTTTCTATATATTATATTTTATATAATATATATATGATATATATAATATAATATTATATATATATATAATATAAGATATATATTATATATGTATATACATGCAGGTGGGCTACGTGCATGTGGGACCCACCATGATTTTTGTGTTGTTTCGCACCATCCAGCGTCTAGAGACGCTGGACGTAACTCAACAATGAAGTGTGAACAGGCGTGGGGCATGGCTAACAGTGAAGTGTAAACTGACGTTGCGGTGTACTAAGCATGGGGGTGGACTACTCATGCAAGCCCCATCTTGATGTATGTACTTGATCCAAGTCGTCCATCCTTTTCCTCAGATTATTTTAGGCATTGAGCCGAAAAATAAACTCAATCTGATTTCCTGGCGGTCCATAGCATTGAGAATAATATTTTTACCATTGAAATACACTTGGATACTTCTGTACATCAAAATATACCCAATATTGGGCTTGATAGGTTTATATGGAGCCATGAAAACCAATGGCCGGGTCCGATTTTCCTGATGCAGGCCCTACCTAGGGAATTCTTCAAAAATTCAAGTTTTCTATAAAAAAAAAGAGGGTGCAGCAGCTAACGCTGCTGTTGCAGAACGCACGCAGGCAGCGCCTACGCTTGACGGACGGACTGCCTGGCAGGCACCAGCCGTGGGCCCCCACCATGATGAGTGTCGATCATCAACACCGTGCATTTGATAGGTCCCCTTCGGGACAGTGGGCCCCCCAAAAAAATTAGTTGTATACAATACTCGGGCGACCCACGTCACTAGAAACAGTGGATTGAACGTCTGCTGTTGAAACCCTTTTTGGGGTCAGAAGTTTTGGATAATATGAAATTTATTTTTTTCTCCTCAATCCAGGTCCATGTGACCTTACCAATAGGTTGGGTGCAAATAAACATTATGGTGGGCCCCAGGTACGTGTGACCTTATCAATAGATTGGGTGGAAAATAAATATTACGGTTGGCCCCATGTCTGTGTGACCTTGTCAACAGGCTGGGTGGAAAATAAACATTATGGTGGGCCCCACATGGGACCCACTAATGTATGCATTGTAATCCACACCTTCCATTAGTGTGGGCCTCATCATGAGATATGTACTTCATCTATACCGTCCATCCTTTCCATCCCTATGGGATCCACCATGATGCATGTGTTGCACCCAAACCGTCCAACCATTTTTGAAATAACATTTTAAGGCTTGAGGCAAAAATAGACAGATTTATTTATTAAGTGGACCACATTGCACGGTGAGGATCGAACGACTACCATTAAAATCCTTTGGGACCTTATGATCAGATTGGATGGGAAATAAATGTTATGGCAGGCCTTGGGAATTTTAATGGTGGAAGTCGTTATCACCACTTATATTTGAGTGTGGCCTATGTGGTGTGGCCCACTTACCATATTTATGGCCCATTGATGAGGCCCACCTTGATTCGTATGAGGCCTGTGGTTGAGGCCGCCTTAATAGATATGATGCCCATGTTATGGGGCCCATTGTGATGTATGCAAGGCCCATGTGATTAGGCCCAACTTGATGTATTTGTGGCCCGCCCACTGAGGCCCACTTTGATATATATGAGACCTATGGTCTAAGGCCCATTTGATGTATTGGAGGCCCATGGGTCGAGGCCCAATGGGATGTACATGAGATCCATTGCAATGTGTAATTCCACCATGGTTTATGTAATGATGTTCATGGCAGGTCGTGTCTTGGGAGCAATGTTGGTTTGATGTCCGCATTGTAAGGATGATGTTGGTTAAATGTCCACATCGTCACTCCTTAGGGCCCATTGATAAGCCCATACCTGTAGTGCGTGGGCCATCTAAGCCCATCTTCATTTTGAGCAGAGCCCATCACCACATAACATGTTTAGTATAGACCCATGATTCATGATCATATGCATCATATGTATGCCTGATATGAGGAGTGACTGATCATAGCATATGCCTTCGGACGGATTGTTTATGGGCTCCCTGATAGGCGGAGTTGCCCTACATGAGCGCGCGGTACGCGCAGGATTGTTGCATGTCTGGTAGTGTGATTCATGCACTTGCATTTGTGTGATTGTGATTATTGTATGCCCTAGCGACATCAGGGCCATAACCTCCACAGACACATCGTGGGTGGCTAGATTGGATACCAAAATTACTATTTCTAGCATCGGGGCGCCATAGATGTCCCTGGGTGAAAATTCCTAAACCCGATGGTACCATGACTCCAACGTCGAGACCGAGTGGATATATGAACGCATGAGGGCCGAATACTAGGAGGCCGTATCTCCCACTGTGTCGTGGTCGGTTGGAAAGGGGTGTGGCCTTACTCGCCCAAGAGTAAGGGGCAATACTAGGTTGAGTTTGACCAGCTCATGAATGGGTCCGCTATCGATGTGCCGGGTAGGTATCGGTAGACTATTGGCTAGGCGGATAGTGAGATTTCTTACTCTCACTTGGACTGTGCGGCTAGGAGAGCGGCAGTGCCATTTGGAGTATATTAAACCCCGGTGATTGTCCAGAATGAGAACTGTACTGATATATATGATGATGATTGGCATGCTTGAGTTGCATCTCACATCGCAGGGTCGTGCTATGGCCGATAGCATTCATATCCTGCACCGCATAGCCTTGGTACAGCTAATTGCATTCATATATCCATCAGCATGATTCAGCATTACTCTGACCTTGCATTCTGAGCACGCTCATATTGCGCACACACCTACACCGCCCTCTAAGCTTTCTATAAGCTTATGCACGATTGATGCGTACAGGTGACGTCAAGCCGTAGCCGTAGTCTCATCGCAGTTGGAGCATACAGTCGAGCTTCTGGAGTTTTTGTTATTTTCATTACCGTGTATTTCCCTTTTATACGCATTGTACTCAAAGTTATTGATCATAGTGAATTTTGTGATAGCATTCTTGTGGTTATTGTTCATGGGTTATGATTATGGTTATGCTTATACTGAATCAAAATCATGCTTGAAATCCTCCTTGCAGAATCCTAGGATCGGAACCTGGTGTATAGATGTCAGGAGCCGAGAATGGGGTACTATGGAGGCTGTCGGCACCAGATTCGGCGATCGGAAATTTTGTGAGCCCGATTTCCTAGTTTGGGGCGTGACACCTACCGTGTGGTCCACTTTGGCCTTCGATCTAGATGATTTTTGATGTCATGCCCTATAATAATATTTCAAAATATATAAACGACTTAGATAGAACACATATTTTTAGGCCCTATAGGACCCCTTAAACCACCATTAACTATTATTGGTGTGGCACCTTTTTAGGCCCTATAGGGCCCCTTATACCACCGTTAATTATTAATGGTGTGGCACCTTTTTAGGCCCTATAGGGCCCCTTATCCACACCGCCATCCATTTTGAGATATCATTTTAAGTCATGAGCCAAAGAATGAGGCAGATAAAAATCTATAGTGAACCCCACCACAGAAGACGGTGGGGAGAGTGATTCCCACTGTTGAAACTATTCTAAGGCCCATCGTGATGTTTATTTGAAATAAAACCTGTTCAAAAGTTCAAAAATACATGAAATGAGGGAAAACACAAATATCAGCTTGATCTAAAACTTTTGTCGCCTTTAGAAGTTTTTAATAGTGGGCGTCACTATCCCACTATTTTCTGTGCTGGGGTCCACTAGAGCTCTGGATTTAACTCATTCTTTGGATATTGCCCTAAAATGATCTCTCCAAATGGATGGAAGGTGTGGATACAAAACATACATGATGGTGGGGCCCAAAAATGAGAGGTATATAAATCTCAGGTGGACCACACCACATGAAAACAATAGTGATTGGATATCCATCATTAAAATCCTCCTAAGGCCCACTGTACTATTTATTTGACATCCAATCTATTTATTAGGTCATACAAGCATAGAAGGGGAAAACAAAAATCATTTCGATCCAAAACTTTTATGGCCCCCAAAATGCTTTTAATGGTTGACGCTCATTCAACACTGTTTCATGTAATGTGGTCCATTTCAGATTGGGATATACCTCATTTTTGGTCTCATGCCATGAGATGATCTATAAAAATAGATGGATGGTATGGATTAAACACGTACATCATGGTGGGGCCCACAGAGCACCAACCACCAACCATTGGATGGTGTCAGGGGGAGTAGCCAATTTGTGGTGTGGTCCATTTAATCTTTGGATATGATTCATTTTTTTGGATAATTCTCTAAATGATCTCGAAAAATGGATGATCGATGTGGGTTGATCTCAAATTTTCAGTAAATCAAAAACTCAAGTGAACCATGCCACACGAAACAATGTGGAATAATGATTTCCACCATTGATACCTTCCTTTGGCCCATAGTAATGTTTATTTGCTATCCAACCTCTTCATAATATCAAAAAGATATGAATGAAGAGAAAACACAAACATCAGCTTGATCCAAAACTTCTATGGCCTCAAGAAATTTTCAGTGGTAGAGGTTTAATCACACTATTTCCTGTGGTGTGGTCTACTTGAGCTTTTTTGCTGACTGTTTATTTCCGTTGGGAAAAATACTCTTACTGACAAAAATAATTTCGTCGGTAATAAAATTGTATCAGATTTCTACCGATGATTTATGTCCATCGGTAAAAACGCTTTTACCAACGAAAACAATTTATCGGTAATTACATTGTAGCAGATTTTTGCCGACGGTTTAAGTCCGTCAGAAAAAACACTCACCGATAATAGTAGCTTTCGTCGATAATAAAACTTTTCAAAATTTCTTTTTTATCAAAAAACTCAAAACACCCATTACCGATGATTTTTTGTCAAGAAAAATACTTTTACCTATGATAAATAAGTTCGTCGGTAATAACATTGTAGCAGATTTTTGCCGACGGTTTATGTCCGTCGGGAAAAACACTAAACCAACAAAAGTAGTTTTCGTCAGTACTAAAATTTTTCAAAATTTCTTTTTTATCACAAAATTCAAAACACCCATTACCAATGAAAAATTTCATCGGGAAAAACACCTTTACCTACGATAAATAATTTCGTCGAGGAAAGTCCTTTTTACCGACGAAATGAAAAATTTCGTCGGGAAAAACACTTCCCTACAATAAATAATTTCGTTGGTAATTTCGTCAGTGAAAGTCCTTTTTCCTAATGAAACAAATTTCATCGATAATAATTTCATTAGTAAAAGGCCAATTTCTTGTAGTGAGATGACTTACTAAAAATAAGAAGACTTGATGGTTAGAACTCTGGCCATATATGTAGGTGAATGTATAGTCAGTTTAGTAAATGGATGGACATAACGTGAGTTTCTGGAGTGATTAGGGGTAAAGCATGTGTATCGTCAGATTAGAGTGTCTTGTTCACATGTGTAAGTTTCCCAAATCGTAGTTCTGATGATGGTTTAAGCATATTCATAGGTAATGATCTAAAGGCTTTAAATGTAGAGGTCAAATAGTTAGTTTACAATTATCTAAAGGCTTTAAATTCAACGTGTATGGTTGATTTATGATAATTAGGCCCTAGAATAAAATTTCACATGAAACGGATTATGAGAAACACGTGATTTAGAATTTAGGGGTATATTGTAACGCCCTGAAAATCGGGGGTCGAGCAGGAGCCCAACTCCCGATTTCCAACACATCACTTATGCAACATAGATAAAGATGATTAAATGTTGTCCATATTAGTGTATTAAACATAAGTGGGATTATACCAAATCAGCATATCATACTCCAGAGACGGTTAGATTACGCAGGCGGAAGACTGATAGATATATAAATTAAGCATACAAGTAGTTGTAAGTCCCCAGAGTATGAACATGTCACCAGGTCAAATAGTTATATATATAATTTCAAAATATACAAAAAAAAATGATAAAGTGTAACATCATCTATCCATATCCTTGTAACCCCGATGCGCAACTCTAGGTCAACATAAACCCGCCAAAGAGTTGCATGTAGGAGAACTCGTCATCATCATAAAAGTCAGGCTCCGCCCCATAAGCATCGCAGTCATCTGAAACTAAAACAGGGTCTGATTAGTATTTTAAAACACCATCCCAAAATATGGGAGTGAGTGATCAACTCAAGGGAGCTATAAGGCAAAGGTTAACATGTTATCAATTCAGTCAAACAGTAATAATAAAACAATACAATAAGCATTCCTAGGTACTCTATTTAATGCGAGGATGATATGAGTTAATGATGCATGCCCTCGCCTACACTCCCTTTGTGACATCATCTCACGATCGCGGCATGCACCCCTTCCTCTGTGCTTAACTCTAACGCTAAAGGCACATGCAAATGTGGTGCATATACGTGAATAGCCAAGTTCTTAATTAGACTTATTCATACAGTAGGTTTGGGAAGCTAAGGTATCTCCCTTGTATCATTTACCCAAACAATGATCCATTTAGAGTTGTCAATCCTAGTTAATCACATATGTTAGGCAAGTGCAGGTCACTACCACCAATACCTTACCAACTGGCAGTCTATTTTCGAAGGCTCATCACCAACCCGACTGGGGACCACAGCCAGGCTGCGCCGGGGTAGGCCTATTTCATACTCAAGGTCACTCTACTAACCCCCTACCAACTGGCAGTTTATTTTCGAAGGCTCATCACCAACTCGACTAGGGACAACAGCCAGGCTGCGCCAATGTAGGCCAACAACTCGAATACTGTGTCTCATACCACGATGTTCGGCTCACAAGTTGGGTTGCTCATTGGTCACTATGGGAAGGCTTGTTGCCCCAGCGTAGGCCGACAGCTCGACCACGGTGTCCCATACCATCATGCCCGGCTCATGAGTCTTAGCGGATCGTGGTACCATGGTTGAGACAGGTCTTTACATTGGTAAGGGGTTCCTTAGGTTCAAGCAGTAGTGTTCATACATGGTAAACACACAATGGGCAAATCGAGTTACTTGACAAGTTCAATTGGTACGAGCGTACGCTGAATTAATCGACATGGAGCGCTATCCACTGTTGACAATCATCGTACGACTCGGATTCCTCAAACGCATCAATTATGGCAAGACTAGCTCGGCCACTCAAATAAGAATTGCTACCGATTGCCTAGACTACGTCGTAGTCCCAATCATAGTCAAATGCAAGAAGTAAGCATACATGATAGTCATATGGCATTTCACAACCAATTCCAATGTACATATCATTTGAGTATATTATTCAACACATGATATTCTACATATACATTTGCTACATAAACATGCACTTAAAATTAAAGCTACATGAAGAAAAGTACACATATAGCTAAGGTAGTTGAGAATGCTATCTCAACAACCCTCGTAAATACAAAGCATCAACCAATTACTCATACAAGCATTTTGTCAAACACTTAGACTACATATTACACATACGTGTAATATACTAGTTCCAACAGACATTAGGGCAAATCCTTTCACCAAGGAGCTGCCACTCATACAACGATTATATATTCTCAATTTACAAGCATGGCAAGCACAAATCATATTTCCATAGTTGTTCAGACATTTCAACAAACACATATAACGCATTATACTCAACATAGCTTATGTCTATATGTAATATATGGAAAACATTGTATTTAAGCACATGTGACAGCAATCAAGTCATTCATAAACCATTACTGACATTGAAATCCTTGAAAACCATAACCTAGACGTTTATAGTCTGCACCTTTCACCGGTAGACTCGTAATGAGCTCAGTTTAAACATTAAGTCCTCGCCTACAGCACAACGGCAACTTATAGCATGAAATAGGTTAGTTACTTTACCATTTACTCTACTTGAATCCCTAAAACATATTAGGGTTAGGATTTCTTACCTAAGAACGGAGTCGGAATCGCCGGAATAGCGATACAGACAGGGTGGTTAAGCACGTGGAGCGATGGGATCGAATCCCAGGAACTCTCTCCCACTTTCTCTCTCACTTTCTCTCTCTTTCCTTCTCTCTTTGCTCTCTTCTCTCTCCTAGGGTTGCAAATTCGTATGTGAAGGGAGAGAGAGGGTTTAAGGCACTTATATAGGCCTAGAACTGATGGGAATGGCCCCAGGCCATGATATACTTAGGTTATAGCCAAAGACTGGCCGTTTCGGTCCAACAGAGCTGATCTGGTGGCCCCTTTTCTGCATACGGTTGCGAGTAAGCCCATTGACAATGGATCTATGTCAGGTTAAGATCTCGGTCCGATCGGATCAGTGGATCGACCGTGGAGGACCTATTTCAGTTCAACAGTCACCGGTACTCAATCAGGGCCATAAGTATACTGACATGTGTTGGAAATTTTTTCTAATCCGATGGTATATTCGGTTAGAATCTGACAGTCTGAAACCTTAAAATTAGCCTGCAAGCGAACGGCTTAATTCACTTGAGTTTCAGTTCATATCCTAAAGATATTCTCGTTTCTCACACACTTCGCTCCAGGCTCAAGTTGTATGTTTCTGGACACTATCTGGATTTGATTTTCGAGGTGGTAGTCAAGCCTAGTAAGGTAGTCATAACCGTATAGTTTCAAGGTCATCAGACTTTCGACGCGCGGTTTATGTCCGATACGGAGTTTCAACGCGGTCCCGAGAGCAACTGGGTTTTGAGATTGATCCTAAGTTCTTACGTAATATAGCATTAACGGTTCTACTCATTTTGAGTCTTACAAATCGTATTTAAAGTGATTAGTGCTAATTTCACAGGTAATCTAGTTTAGTACTTAATAATTTTCGTCTAATTTCTAAAGTGTTCGGTCCTTAGTGATTTCTACCTAGGGTGGTATTCGAGTCTTTGTACAGATTTTTCCGGGACATTACATATATGTTGATGGCATTTTCATAATTACTGCTGATCTAAGAGTTTTATGAAATCTAATGGTTCTACATGGTTATATACTCATTTCTAAATAATTCTTACAAAAGAATTTCTATCGAAATCATTATAGATGAAAAGTTATTCACTGACTTAGTCAGAGGAAGGTACGTATATCAAATCACATGATCAACGGTCGGATGACTTGATTTATGGATGAAGATTATTCCCAATGGTCAGATTCATGTTAGAGAATGGATGTGGGTAGGTTAGTTTGATGCCATATACATGTACGTATTACATTAAATTTTATGGTAATTGTAACACTCTGAATTTTTGCCAACTTAGAGATAGACATCCTTAGGCACTAGGTCGATCATAACACCTTATTAACTTCTCAGAACTCAATCCCAAAGTCTAAAATCCCTTTTTAACCCATTTCCTTCAAAATCTCACCTTTCACCACCTTATTCTTCAACTTTTTCTAAGTACTTTCATATTAGACATAAATCCTAAAGTTTAAGTGATGAAGAACAATACTTAAACTAAAATTTACTATAAATAATAAATAAATAAATAAAATAATTTTTTTACCATTAACCTTTTGGAATCTCACGAAATAAGTAGGCTATTTGGATAGATCAGTTTCTCCTACCCAAAAACATATATTCCATGTCAAATAACTCATTCCAGTTTGTAAAATACACATGTTTCAAATATTGGGTGGTGAAACCACCACCAGATAGGACAGCGAGTCAGGAATGGCCTCGCCGTCGCCATCCAGCGGGCCAGGCGGCCCATTTTTTTCAGTTTTTCAGCTCGACTTCAAAAAGTCATATCTCCCTCAATATAACTCTGATTTAGGTGATTCAAAAGCCAGATTAAAGCTTGATAAGTCTAGTTTCATATAAAAATAAGTAAAAAATATAATAAAAATTTTAATATAGTTAAATATAGATCATTGTGACAACTATCTAGAATTCATTAGTTTGGATAGCTGCTACTTCTAGAATTTTTAGAATTTTTCTACAACACGAAATCTCATGAAATTTAGTGAAGATGAAGCATACTTAATGAAGAGCTATTAAAATAATTAAAATAATTAAAATAATATACTAACTAAAAGTGCCAGAAAGGGGCATAGAACTGCCCTAGGACCATATTCTGTCATAATTAGGGCATAATTTAGTTAAGTACTAAACTGAATAATCAGTAGAATTAACTTGAATCACTTTCTATATAAACTAGAAAACCCAAAACCATTAAAATCACTAACCTAAAATTACTTAAAACATAGGGGCAATCTCAAAATCCAGTTGCTCACGGGAGCACATTGGAACTCTGTATCGGACCTGAACCGCGCGTTAAAAGTCCGACGACCGCGAAATTATACTGTTATGACCGCCTTATTAAGCTTGATAATTATCTTAGAAATCAAGTCCAAATAGTATCCCAAAATGCACAACTTGAGCCCGGAGCAAAGTGTGTTAGAAACGCGAATATCTTTAAAAAATGAAGTTAAACTTAAGTGATTTGAGTCATTTACTTGTAGGCCAAATTTAAGGTTTCAGACCGTCAGATTCTAACTCAACTAAACCCTTAGATCAGGAAAAATTTCCAACACTGGGCAGTGTACTTGTGGCCCTGATCGAGCGACGAAAGCCGTTGAACTGAAACTGGTCCCCCACGGTCGATCCGCTGATATGATCGGACCGAAATCTTTACCTGACCTAGATCCAATGTCAGGAAACTTGCCCTTGATCGTGTGCAGGTAAAGGACCTCCATATAAGCTCCGTTGGCCCAAAACAGATGTCTTTTGGCTATAACTTAAGTATACCATGGCCCTAGAGCCATTACCATCAGTTTTGTGCCTATATAAGGGCTTAAACCCACCTCTCTCTCTCCCATACGAATTTCTCCAAACCCTAGGAGAGAGAAGAGAGAAAAGGAGAGAAAAGAGTGAGGAGAAGAGAGTAAGATCAGAGGATCATTGCTGGGGTCCTTTCCCACGACTACACACATCGAATCGCCACCCCACCATCGTTGCACCATTGATTCTGACTTCGATTTGGGTAAGAAATCCTAACCCTAATCTCATTTTAGGAATCCAAATAGGTAGATCGGTGAAATAGCTAACCTATTTCGTGATTCAGGTAGCCGTTGTGATGTAGACAAAGACGTAGTATTCAAACTGAGCTCGGTACGGGTTTACCGGCGAAAGGTGCGGACTATAAACATTTAGGTTATGGTTTTCAAGGTTTTCAATGTCAAATGATGATTTATATCTGACTTGATTACTGTCATATGATCCTAGTTATGATGCTTTGTATATATTATACATATGTGAACTATGTTGAGTACAAAGATGCATTTCATGTGTTTGTTGAAATGTTCGAATGAATATGAAATTATGATTTGTGTTCGTCATGACTATAAACGTAGGATTCATTGTTGTCATCGGTATTATGATCATTATGTGTGATGATTTGCTATAATATATGTCGTAACTAACGTAGTTCATATTTTGGGTAAAGGGTAGCCTAAGTGTTTGATAAAATGCCTGAATGAGTAAATGCTTGCTGAAATGTATTTAATGAGGCCATTGAGATGGGATTCTCAATTACCTTGTCTATAGTTACAGTTTTCTTCATGTAATTTATCTTGCTACTACGTGATTTATGGATGAATGCCTATGTATGATAACATGTACTCTATGTGTTCGTTGAAATGCTTATATGAGATTTATATTTGAATTGGTTGCTACATGTTGTTTTGACTAGCACATATGAATGCCTATTGTATTTGAAGTGTGATTGGGGCTACGATATAGTCCAGGCAATCGGTAATGGTTTACGATCGGTGGCCGAACTGTTTTAGCCACGATGGATACGTTCGAGGAATCCGAGTCGTACGCTGGTTATCGACAGTGGCTAGGCCACGAGGAGTGCATATGTGCTCCACGTCGATTAACTCAACGTACGCTCGTACCAGTCGAGCTTGTCAAGTAACCCGATTGACCCAATGTATGTTCACCATGTATGGATGCTACTGCTTGAACCTAAGGTACCAAACTTACCAGTAAAAAGTCCGTTTAACCTTGGTACCACGATCTGCTAAGACTCATGAGTCGACCATGGTGGTATAGGACATCGTGGTCGAGCTGTCGGCCTACGCTGGGGCGACGAGCCTCCCCGTAGTGACCAGTGAGCAAACCAAACTCGTGAGCCGAATACGGTGGTATGGGACACTGTATTCGAGCTGTCGGCCTACGATCAGGTGACGAGCCTCTCGTAGTGACCTCGAGTATACTCTAGGACTACGCTAAGGCGACGAGCCTTTCCGTAGTTACCTCGAGTATAAAATAGGCCTACCTCAGCGCAACCTGGCTGTGGTCCCCAGTCGGGTTGGTGACGAGCCTTCGAAAATAGACTGTCAGTTGGTAGGGCGTTGGTGGTAGTGACCTCGAGTGTGAATTAAGCCTACGCTGTGGTGACGAGCCCCCCATAGCAACCTATGGTATAAACTCGCAAACTTGCCTATCGTATGTGATTAACTAGGATTGACGACCCTAGATGGATCAATGTTTGGGTCAAAGATATAAAGGGAGGTACCTTAGCTTCCCAATCCTGCTGTATGAATATGCTTAATTAAAAACTTGGCTAATCATGCACATGCACCGCATTGCATGTGCCTTTAGTGTTGGAGTTGAGCACATCGGGAGTGTTGCATGCCGCGATCGTGAGATGATGTTACAGAGAGAGTGTAGTTGAGGGCATACATCATTATCACACTTCATACTTGCATTAACAAGAGTACTTAGGACTTGATTGTTGTACTGCTTTATCATTACTGCTTGACTGAATTGATAACATGTTAACCTTTGCTTTATAGTTCCACTGAATTAGCTACTCATTCCCACCTGGGACGGTGTTTTAAAACACCACCCAAACTCTAGTTTAGATACAAGTGATGGCAAGGTCTATATAGCAGAGTTAGACTTCGTGGGCGAGGAGGAAGGATTCTCCTACGTTCAGCTATCGGGTGGATCTATGTAGATCTCATACCGATGCGCAGGGACTATTGGCGTACTTGTTTAGTTGAACACATTTACTTCCTGTATTTTATATGTTTAGAAACAACACATGTATATATTTAGGCTGGCTCCATACTCATACTCCGAAATTTGTGAAACATTTTCATAATTAAATGCATATCTTTTAGTCTTCTGCTTGCCAAATACATTAACTCTAGAGTATGATATGCTGTTTTAGTATAATCCCACTCATGTTTAAATGCACTAATATGGACAACATTCAATCATCATTATCTATGTTGCATAAGTGATGCATTGGAACTCGGGAGTAAAGCTTTGCTCGACCCCCGATTTTCAGGGCGTTACAGTAATACTCGAGAACTTTCAATACTCGGGTATTGAAAAGTTCGGGGTGTTATAGGATGCATGTGTAGGATGAGGTAGCCATGGGCTATCATTATTTTCTAAGGCATGTAAAGAGGGCTAATGATGGATTTTGAGTTAGAACCCATCTTTGTCTCATAGTACATTTTCTTATGTGCTAATTCTTCATTTGTCACGTAGTGATTATCATATCTTGTGATAATTTCTATATTCTAGAAAATGAGCTTTAGACCCACATGGGCCCACATCCAATGGGCCCAACACAATAAAGGTTGTTTATGTTACAAGATACGCAATTTTGGTTGTGGATTCAACGGGTCATATCTCACTAACAAATCGTCAGATTGATGCACGATTTTTACCGTTGCGACTGTAGGAACGACGCGGTCAACATGACATGAGTTTCGAAGGCATCTGACATAAATCATTTTAGTGGAGTTACTAAATACATCAGGGTGCTACATACAATCAATTGACGGTGTAAATCAGGGCATGTGTGCTCAGGCCATGTTTCTAAGTACCGGGGTCCCATACAATGTAATCGAAATCAATAATAAATCAAAGATGAAAAAATACGAAATCTTTGAAGAAAATTCAAATATATTTCAATTAATTAATCATCTTTTAAATCCAAAAGTATGAATCCATAAACTAAAACATTAAAATAAGTTAGAAGCATCATCCATTATCCTTAGCTAAGAGATTAGCCTAGCATAGTTAACCAAAAAAAAAAAAAACTAAAGATCTACAAGAACTCATGAAGAAGTCGAAGCAAAAGAATGTTGTAGGCGCTCCACCTAAGCCTTCTCTCTCCCCAAACCTTAGAAGATGATTTGGGACGTACTAGGGACTCCAATTTATAGTTTTGGAAATCCAACTTTCACACCGCTTTAGAAAATTTGCAAACTGACTTTTATTTATGCACTTGCTACTTTAACGATGGGAGCTTCGATCACATCCACAGGTTGTCTGTGGGTGTCTATTGGAGTTCAATTAGATCGATTTGAAACAAAAGTTTTCTAACAACTAAACTTGAAAATTCATGAATTTCTCAATGAGGTCGAAGCCATCTTTGATTGGATAGAAATTGTCATTGATTGGATTGAAGGGTAATTTTTGTAGTTTTCAAGATTTTGTCTTTCTAGCTCTGAAATTTTAGGATTTAATTTTCCTAGCCTTGAATTTTCAGGATTCATTTTCTTTAGTTTCTTCACTTGTTTTCTAAGCATCGTTTGAATTCCTATTGATCTCATTTGGTCCACATGCTTGAATATGCTTGATCACCATCCCTTGAGCTCTTAAATCTTTAATCACTCAACTCTTAATCATCTTTAAGCTTTAATTTAACGTTTTGAGCAAGTATTCTTATGTGGTTCCAAAATCACCTCGCATGTAGAAAACATATCTTATTAGCTTAAATTAGCACTTGAATGCATGAGAAAAGAATGCATATGAGAGGATAAATATGTAATATTTAAGTCTCAATATAAGCCCATGGCTTTATTCCAACATAGGTTATTCTCACCCAAACTGCTACCTAATACTTAGGATATCTTAGAGGTTCTCAAACAAGTGAAAATCGACATTCCTTTGTTAGATGCCATGAAACAAATTCTATCATATGTCAAATTCCTTAAGGACCTTTGTACGGTCAAGAGATGACATAATGTTCAAAAGAAGATATTCTTAACAGAAAAAGTGAGTGCTATCATCTAACAGGTATGCCCCCAAAATATAAAGATCCCAGTAGCCCAACCATCTCATGTATGATTGGGAATCACCGGATTGAGCATGCCTTAATTTGGGGGCGAGTGTAAATTTGATTCCCTATTTGATTTACAAGCAACTTGTTATAGAAGAATTAAAACCCACCAAGACCACACTTCAATTAGCTGATTGTTAGATTTGTATACCGAGAGGGGTGATAAAAGACATTCTTGTCCAAGTCAATAAGTTCTACTACCTACTGAACTTCATTGTTTTGGACATACAGGCGGTTGTTGATGCTAACACTCAAATTCATGTCATCATTGGCCGCCCATTCCTAGCTACACAAATGTCATAATCAATTGTAGGAATGCGATCATGAAGCTATCCTTTGGAAATATGATATTCGAGTGGAACATGTTTAATATGTGTAAGCAACAAAAGGATATTGATGAGGTCCACCAAATCAATTTGATTGATTCATTTATGGAAGACAAGTCTCTTTTGACCTTGTACTCTTATATCTTAGAAGCGTGCGCAGCCCACTCCACTAATCTTAATGATGATATGATTAAGGAGATGGATGCCTTGCTTGATGTGACGCCAATACTTGAAACTAATTAATGGAGGCCTCAATTTGAATTGTTACCCCTGACTGACTCAAAGCCTCTACCATCTAGCATCAAGGCATTGAAGCTTAGCCTAAAACCTTTGCCCACTAAACTGAAATATGCATACTAGGGTCAAGATGAGACATATTTAGTAGTGATTTCTTCCCACTTGGAGAGAGAGAAGAGAGAGAGAGAGAGAGAGAGAGAGAGAGAGAGAGTTGATTTCAACTTTCAAAGAACACAAGAGAGCCCTTAGATGGACTATTGCAAACCTCAAGGGAATAGACCCCCTGATTTGTGCCCACCGCACCCACCTCGAAGATAATCCATAAACATTTAGACAATCACAACGCTGGCTAAATCCAAACATGAAAGACGTGGTTAAGGCCGATGTTTTAAAGATTTTGGGATGTGAGTATTATCTACCATATATCCAATAGCCAATGTCCAATTCAGATGGTAACTAAAAAGTCTGGAATCACCATCATAGCTATGAGTACACCGTCTGCTACCTTCATTAGACCCCGAGCTATGCACGTAAGTGCGCACCTAAAAAACCTAAACCCTACAAACCTAAAACTTGTGTTATAACAACTGATCGGCCACCACAAGCATGACGATGCCTTCTGTGCATCGATGTCAAAAACCTACTGCGGTACAACGCAAAGAACCTAGTGGTGTACATGTGCATGAATAACACATCTTCCAAGCCCTACACCCTTCCCCTTACATTATGTTTATGTCACCAAAATGACATCATGGGTAATGTCGCCAGACTAATATTTTCTACAAATCATTAAGTTAACTAAATGCCCATATTAGCCCCTTAAACCCTCAAAAGGCACTTAATCCACCACATTTTTCAAAAATCAAAGCAATTATATCTCTTTTCCTTAAATCAAGGAGGTAAAAACCTCACCTTTTCTATAAACAAAATCAAGTGAAACTAAACACTCTTTATTAGCCCTAAATCATGGTTATTTAAATAAAAGCTATGATTTGTAAAATCTCTCTTCACATTTTTTCTAGAAGTAAAAATGAGCCCCTTTTTTCCTCCATAAAACAAGGGGAGATGGGCTACTTTTCTAAAAAAAAAAAGTTGCCTCATTAAAGATAACTTTATTAAGGGTCTAATCATCCTAATTAAGACCCCTAATGAGCCAATGCATAGAGGAGATTGTGCCGCCTCATCTTTCTAGCCCCTTCTCCCTTTAATGAGCCTTCTCTTTATGAATAACTCTCAAAACCTTAAGCTAAGGGCTTGGGCAAACATGCTTTGTAGAAATTCAAGAGAGAGAGAGAGAGAGAGAGAGAGAGAGAGAGAGAGAGAGAGAGAGAGAGAGAGAGAGTGTGGAGGTGGCCCACTCATTAAGGAGATCTCAACTATTCATTAGAGATTAGAACCTTAATAAAATGAGTGCACTCTCTCTTCACTTTTCATTTGCTTTGATTCCCTTGACCTCATTTTCTTCTTTGATGTAGGTGTGGGATCCACAGATGGTGGAACACACAGTGGAGGTCATGGACTGTTCAGATCATTTGACGGTTGGATGGAAGGGAAAACAACAATATTATCTTGATCCTAAAGATTTGTGCAACCCACTAACCAGGCTCCGCTATGATCATTTCAGTCATCCAATCTATTGGCAAGGTCATAAAACTTGGACGTAGGGGCCATACAAAAATCAAGCTGACCCAACTGTGCGGGGCCCTTGTTTGCCCGTTGTGATGTGTATATTAAATCCAAACCCATTGCTAAAGTAGTGAAAAAACGACACCTTTTGTTATGGACATGGGTTATTGCCCAATTAGCTTGCTTTAATGATGGATTTGTTCCTCGGTGGCATTTGCATGTCCGTCGCTTATTAAGTAGCAATCTTGGGATTTGGACAATTTTGCAACAAACTAAATTGTCACAATCATGAATTAACGACGGATTTGGTCCATCGATAACTTTGCAACGGACCAAATCCACTGTATAGGTAGTAATATTAGTCCGTCGCAAATCCCAGTCAAAAATCTAGACTAATATTTTTATTTTTAGTTTCGTTGCAAATTTGGCCCTCCCTCTCTGGCTCCCAATAACCCTCCCTCTCTCACTCCCTATCTCAAACCCTAGCCTCGATGGCTGATACGGCCATCGATCGGATTACTGGGTAATTATTTTGTTTAATTCTTTTTTAACAAAAATATCATTTGGGTTATTTTCATTTTGACAGAAATGAAATATTAATTTATTGGGATTGATATCTCATTGGGAGTGATTTTTCTTTCCTTTTATGGATTTTTTTCTGGTTCATTTTTATATGCATGATCTATGGCATGTTTACTTATTATTATTATTATTATTATTATTATTATATATAATTGTTCTAATTTTTGTAAGATGGGATTTTATTTTCTGAAGTTATATCTTTCTATTATTTTTTTCCAGATCTATTATTTGATGACTTCAATTATTATTATTTTTTTTTTTTTGAATTATTTATGAAGTATAGATAGTGGCTTCTGGAGTTAATATCTGTGAGATTGTTCGGGTGTATTTGCATTTTCTGATTTTACTAATTATAAGTTGTATTTTTTGTCGGAGGAATTTATAGAATCTTCCTAGGAAGAAGAGGAATCCTCATGAGTCCAATCCCGAAGAGGAAGAAGTAGAAGAGAAGCGAGAATCGTGGACGTCCTGCGAGCTACGCTTTATAGTACTCCCGCGACCTACCTACTTATTTTTCAAGTAGAAGAGAAGCGAGAATCGTGGACGTCCTGCGAGCTACGCTTTATAGTACTCCCGCGACCTACCTACTTATTTTTCCTTCCTAAATCACCTCTCTCTCTCTCTCTCTCTCTCTCTCCAAATTCTCAGATGCAACATTCCAGTGGAGCTCAAAACCCTTCCAAAACCCTAACCCCGATTGCTCCGGAACCTAACCCCTCCTTCTCAAAATCCCTAGCTTAATCTCTCTCCATCCCTAATAAAATGAACCTTAACCCAGATCTCTCTTAAATTCCTCTCTCAAAACCCTACCCTGATACCTCTCAATCCCTCTCAGAAAACCTAACCCTAGTTCCTCTAAAAAACCATAGCCTACCTCCCATTCCGAATCTCCTTCCAAATCCAAGCACAAATGATGAGAAATGCATGGAAAATGTTGATCTTCCGCTCTCTCTCGATTGCCAACCCAAGCCGCCACAATCCAATCTGTCCATCATCAGGTAAGAAATCCAAATCTTCCTCTGAAATTTCATTTTCCCTCTTCACTTCTCACCGAAAAATCCCCTTTTCTCCCTCCCGGTTTGGGCCTGACATTACAAAATCCTGCAAACCGTGGCTTTTCATCGGAACCAGCGGCTTTAGAGTCCGAGGACCTTGATCACGCTCCCTTGATCGAGATCTTCTCGAAGACGGGGAATCCCGATGAAATTAAAGCCAAATTAGAATCAATTGATCTATGGGTGGACTACGAGACTGTCTTATCAGTGTTGAGGATTCTTGATCAGGATCCTGAGACTGCTTGGAGGTTCTTCGACTGGGTATCAGAGACTGACAATGGGAAATCGAGCTCGAAATCATATAATCTGATGTTGCAAAATCTGGGTCGGAAAGATTACCCGAATGAATTTTGGGATTTGGTTTCAACTATGAAGAAAAAGGGCTATGGAATTTCAAAGATCACATTTGAGAAGGTTTCGGATAATTTCAATAAAGACGAAATGCTAAAGGATTTTATTACATTGAGGGTAATGTATAATACTCCGGGACCTTTGGAGGATTCCTTAGAAAGGGTATGTTCGAAAGTATGTAAGGTAATTAGAGAAGAATGGGGTGAAAGTGTCAAAGTGAAGCTGGAAGTTTTGGGTGCTGGTTTATCCAACTATTTGATTTCAATGGTCTTGGAACGGATTGGGATTTATCCGTCAAAGGCTTTGATGTTTTTCAGATGGGCTGAAGAGAATCCTTCTTTCAAACACGATGCTAAGACCAACAATTTGATGGCGAGTGTTTTGGCAAGAGAAGATAATATTGATGACTTTTGGGCCATCATTAATGAGATGAAGGATGCAGGGTATGAAATGGAGATGCCAACATATGTTTAGGTTTCAGGTCAGCTCGTTAAGAGGAAAATGATGAAGGATGCTGTTGATTTGTATGACTATATGGACTGTTTGAATAAGCCACCTGCTCAAGATCGCATGTATCTTTTACGGAAAATCGTGGTTGGCGAAAACCAGATATGGATTTATTTGCTAGGTTATGTGGGTTTTCACAGACAGGGGAATGTCTTGACCAGGACTATTTTTGATGGGGTTCTTAAGTCATTGACAGGGACTGGTAAATTGGGGGAGTGCGATAAGATCTTGAAGGCGATGGAAGATGGTGGGTTTGTGGCCAATAGTGCTGTGTATGGTCAGGTTGTTCTTGGGCTTTGTAAGGTTGGGAAATTGGATGAAGCATTTGAGTTCTTGGAGGAGAG
Organism: Magnolia sinica; assembly: GCF_029962835.1. Lineage (NCBI taxonomy): Eukaryota > Viridiplantae > Streptophyta > Magnoliopsida > Magnoliales > Magnoliaceae > Magnolia > Magnolia sinica. Next base: position 103,425,017 of record NC_080574.1, on the reverse strand, counting down.
AGAAGCAGCGGGACATAATCCTGATTTGAAGGCGTGGGCATCTTTGATTCAAGAGTGTTGTGTAGCTAGAGAAATAGATAAGGCGGCCTCTCGTTTTAGAAAGATGGTTGAAAGGAAGGGTGCGATGGATGCAGGTGGTGCTTTTGAAGTGTTGGTGAAGGGGTTCTGTCTCAAAAATAGGGAGGTAGATGCGTGCCAGCTTCTTATTGAAATGGTTAACATAAACCAGTTGCGGCCTTGGCATGTTACCTACAAGACGTTGGCGGAGAAGTTATTGGCCCAAAAGAGCCTTAGGGCCCATTTGGGAGCTTGGATTTGGAATGCATTGGAATCCAAATCACAATTACATTGGAATCAATGTGATTTTGAATCCTTATCTGTGTTTGGTTGAAATGCATTGGAATCCAAATCTTTTGTTTGGGATCTTGTATTTGGAGGGCATTGGAATTCTTCGGTATATTCACAGGACTTAGATTTGATTAACTAAATCAGCTTTCATATCTCAAATTAGTGTGTGTGTGTGTGTGCGTGCGTGCGCGCGTGTGTGTGTGATATTTGATAGAACGGTTATATACTTTGGCAAAAAAAGAGGAAATTCCAGGTTTGGGTGGGCCACAAATGCAAGGATCACAGTCAGGTAACTCAATGATGTTTGTAACCATCCATTTAGATGTCCAATGTTTGGATGGTTTAGATCATTCTATTGATGTGATTTTAGTATTGTAGCCGATAATTGGATTGTTTTGGGGTATCATCCGCGTGCCATGTGTCTAGTTGATTAGTAGCCTAAAGACACCTTCATGAGATGAGCGACTCTCCTACCCTTAAAAAGGAGGCAAAAAAGGCATTTCCTTTTGATTACACCAAAATTGCAGCATTTTGCTGAGATTTCAAAACACACCAAAAAGGTAGATTTGAAATATGTCCGATTCCATTTATCTCCAAATCTAAGGCTGCCAAACACAAAAAGTTAGCTATTTGGATTTGAAATACACCCATTACCACCAAATCCAAGGTGCCAAATGGGGTGTTAAAGAAGTTTTGGGTTGATGAAAATTCATGGGTTACCTACAAGACGTTGCTCGGGTTGTCAGGATTTTACTTCAATTTGGGGATTTTTGCATTTGTTGTTTTTGTACTTCAAGTGCTTATTTGGATGCACCATTACAACAAATGCCACTTTGACCTACATTCCTGAATCTTTTAGTTAATTTGTCAATATCAGTCTCATGTAAGAGCTCTCATCCTAGGTCATTAGGAGAATGTTTGTTAGATAAAGCTTTGAGAGATTAAACTTTAAGTTCTCTATTTTTTTATTATTCTTTTTTGCTGTTTTGACACACACACACACACACACACACACACACACACACACACACGTCCCTTTTAGTTTGGTATCTGCAAATTTAGTTTCAGCAATCAAATCATTGGATTGGAGCATTGGTAGTGATCTTGTTGGATTTCGAGCTGACATTGAGCTTTTAAACTCTCTACTTCTGCAATTTTTCTTTATCTATTTCTAGTTATTTGGACACCAATCTGTAATTTTATTTTATTTTATTTTCAAAATGACTGATCCCTTTTAAGTTATTTTTGTAATCCTAAGAGATGACTACCTTACTTTTTATGCTGTTTTGAAATGAAAGGCCCTGATCTTCCCATATAAAAATGGCAGTTGGGAGGTTTCTCATTCTCTGTCCTCTTCTCTTTCCATGGTTTGGTGCAGATGATAGATCTGTATTGGACTGTGATACCTGTGATGCTTGTTCACTACCATGCGAGCCATCATTTTGCCAGATGGGTTGCTGTTCGACGGTTGTGATTTTGCTGACGTGGGTGTGGAGTATTAGGCTCACACATAGCTATTTCAGGAGGGAGAGGTGGGAATGGGGTGCTAGGGAGGATTGCAGGTTCGGTGACATGAGGAAGGAGTATGGGAAGAACCGGTGGTGGGTTTCATTTTTCTCAATCTATGCCTCACAGCAGGTATGCCTTTTTGTGTGGCTTTGAAAATGCAATATTGAGTTTTCTTTTTATTGCGATTGGTTTGTTGAATTTGTTGTTTGTTTGTGAATTTGAATTTGGTATGTTTGCAATTGAAGTGACTTAGTAATTGATTTTTTTAAGAAGGCCTTAGATTCTTGTTTGGTGGTGCCGGATTTTATCGATTGGCAGACCAATGTACCCAAGGTGTTCCGTTGTGGTATCGGTGGGCGTAACGGTGCCCACTATTACCGATACGGATAACGGCCGGTATGGGGTGTGTAACGGTGCAAATTTTTTATTTTATTTTATTTTTAAAAATTTTTGGGTCAAGAAATTATGGAAAAATATCCATTAAATCCGAAATATTCTAAATATTCCAAATATGCATTCACTTATATATATATATATATATAGAGAGAGAGAGAGAGAGAGAGAGAGAGAGAGAGAGAGAGAGAGAGAGAGAGTCATGCTCCCCTGCGCACCTATGCACGTGCGCACCTTTGCACACGTGTCATGGGTGTCTAATCTGAACGGTCCATGTGATGTGGAATCCCATGAAAACCCCTGTGACAAATTTTCACCGTGATCTAAAATTCTGGTGGGCCATAGCAAAGAGAAATGCAAATCAAGGGAGGAAACTGTTTTCATTTTTCATGGCCCATCAAAGTTTTAGATCAAAGTAAAACTTGGTCCCGGAGGGTTTCACGAGGTGCTGCTTCACATGAACGGTTTAGATTTTGGATGCACATCACGTATGATGGGTTCTCAAAAAAGCTCGTACTACATACGTACGAACTGGTTCGCAGGTGAGCGTTTCCGTGTGTATATATATATATATATATATATATATATATATATTTGAGAGGCAACAGAAACTTTATTGAAAAAGAAAAGCAAAGAAAAAAAAAGAAGAAGAGAGCAGGAAAACAACAAAAACAAGACAGAAAAAGGGAAAAAACTTGCTAAGATGGAACCTCTCAGTTACAGAACAGATTGCAGCCCTGAAGATTAACAAAGATGGAGGCCCATTCAGCTATATGATGATGGACTCTAAGGAGAACGGAGTCCGTCGAGTTGGAGATGTTGTTAAAGCATCTCCTATTCCTTTCTTCCCATATACACCACCAAACTGCCAATGGAGCCATTCTCCACACTGTTTTCTTTTCCTTGCCAAAAGCAGGGCCATGCCAAGCTTGGAGAAGCCGGTCCGTCACTTCAGGGAAAACCCAGGAAATATGGAAAGAATTTAAGGTTGCTGACCAAACGTTGGAGAAGAAAGGGCAGTGAATGAATAAATGATTGACTGATTCTTCATTATCCATGCAGCAAAGACAAACATTTGTGAGAATCATGCCTTATTTCCTCAAATTATTGATAGTCAAAACTTTCTTCTTACCGACCAAACATCTGAAAGCAGCTATCTTTGGGGGTGGGGGGACTTTTTACTTCCATACCTGAGCCATCAACGAAGCAGTGGGAGAGGAGTTGTTGCTATCAAGGGAGGTGAACAGAGAAGTAACTGAGAAGTTGCCAGCTCTGTCTAGTCTCCATGCGATCCTATCCACGCCGAAACTGTCTATCTTGCAGCTGTTGGTACATTGGAGAAGAGCCGGGAATTCTTCAAGCTCCCAATCTTGAAGATTTCTACGACATAAGGGATTCCAAACGATATCTTCCCCACACAAAGAATAACAATTAGCAATCGGAATGTCACGCTTAGGGGCAAGACGAAAGATGTTCTGGAATCTTTCTTTCAACGCCACCTCCCCCATCCAAATGTCTTCTAAAAAACGTATTTTACAGCCATTTTCGGCAGCGAAATAAATACCTTTGAAGACATCCTGTAGAACAGATAGGATGTCTTTCCAAACGGCAGAAGCTCTGTAGGTTGAGGAAGCCTTTGTCCACCAGCCACCCTTAGCTCGGCTGTATTTGTTCTTTATAAGGGAATTCCAGAGAGTCCCTTCTTTAGTTCCAAGCCTCCAGATCCATTTACCCAGAAGAGCACGATTCATCCTTTTAAAGTCCCTAATTCCCATGCCACCCTGATTAATGTGTTTGCAGACCTCATTCCATTTCTTGACCATGCCACAAAAAATCTTGTCCAAGTTTTTCGAGAGTAGATAGGACCGAAGGTGGGCATTTAAAGAGGGACATATGGTAAAGGGGTAGATTTGATAGCACCGATTTGATCAACGTAAGACGAACTCTTAATGACAAATATCTGCACTACCATTTGGCAATTTTTCAAATCTAACTATAACTTTGTCCCATAAAAACCTGGGAGGTTTGCCTATGCACAGTGGGAGGCCAACGAAAGTAGTGGGGAGACTGCCCGTGGAACACTCGAAGAAATCTACAAACATACATAATTCTTCTTCCTCCATATTTACACCAAACATCTTTGATTTTTGGAGATTTACTTTAAGCCCCAAAGTAGCCTCAAAGCATTGGATAATAGTACGCAAGTTGTTGATTTTATCGAAGTTTGCCTTGCAGAAGAGGAGCATGTCATGTGCAAATTGGATGTGAGAAATCTAAGAAGTCATGCCTTTGACCTTGAAGCCGCTAATGATACCATTCTCTCGCCCTTTTCTCAGCATCCTGGAAAGGGCTTCGCCAACAATGAGGAAGAGAAAAGGGGATAATGGATCCCCTTGACGCAGGCCACGGGAAGAACTGAGATAGCCTTTCGGGGATCCATTGAGAAGAATAGAAAATAGGGCCGATTCAACACATACCTTCATCCAACCATTCCACTTTGCTCCGAAGCCCATACGATGAAGCATATATTAAAGGAAATTCCAGTCTACGTGATCATATGCTTTCTTGATGTCGAGCTTGCAAAGGAGACCCTTCACACCAGATCTGTGGCTAGAGTCCAAGCATTCATAAGCTATGAGAGCTGAATCGATAATTTGCCTACCGGGGATAAACGCGCTTTGATTATCAGAGATGATGTTATCCAACACTCCTCTCAGCCGGGATGCTAAAACTTTTGCCAGAATTTTATAGGGGCTGCCAAGGAGACTAATCGGTCTGAAGTCTTTTAATGAATCTACTCCCGGAACCTTGGGAATAAGCGCTATGAATGAAGCCCCCATATCCTTAGATAGACGACCATGATCGTGAAACTCATTAAAAAATGCCATAACATCATCTTTTAACATATCTCAGAACACTTGAAAGAAAATAATCAGAAAACCGTTGGAATTGGGATCCTTCTCACCCCCTAGCCGTCAACTGCCCTTTTGACTTCTTCAAGAGAGAACTCAGATTCAATAGCCCTGGCGTCCACATCAGAAATGCGATCAAAGTGTAGTTGATCGAGTTTAGGCCTTATCCAACCTTTGTTGTGCAACAGTTTGGAGAAATAACGAACTGTTTCGGCAGAGATTTGATCCTTATCCTCTGGTCTTACCCCACTCACCATCAGGCTAGTAATCCTGTTGTTTCTGGCACGGGCATTAGCAATTCAATGGAAGTACTTTGTATTTTTGTCTCCTTCTTTAATCCATTTGGTTCTAGATTTTTGTCTCCACAAAATTTCATCTTCTGTCACTCTAGTTGTATATATTTGGATTAATTGTAATCTTCTGGCCCGAGTATCTGAGGACATCTGAATAAATTCAGCATTGTGATCTATTGATTGTAGCTCGTAAAGGATTTCGGACGTTTCTGTCTCTCTTTTCCGAAGGTCCACCGCTTTCCACCCCTTGATATGCTCTTTTAGAAGTTTCAATTTCCTGCATAACCTGAAACCCGTGAACCCTTCTACCTTGAAACCTGACCACCAGTCTTTAATCATTTGATGAAAGCCTTCAATCTTCAGCCAAGAGATCTCGAATCTAAAAGGCTTAGGACCCCAATTTTGAATATCTGCATCTAGAAGTAACGGGCTGTGATCTGACGTAGGCTTTGGTAATATGGATTGCGAGACAAGTGGGAAAGCATCTACCCACTCCATCGAGAGAAGGAAGCGATCCAACTTGGCGAGGATTGTATCAACCCTGTCGTTAGACCATGTGTATTTAGAACCTATAAGCGGTAGATCCACTAGAGCCCGAGAGTCGATCCATAGGGAGAAGGAACACATGGCCGAAGATAGATTTCTACCGTTGGATTTGTCTTCCATATATCAAGTAATATTGAAGTCTCCCCCAATGCACCATGGACCATTGAACTGTTGCCTAGCCGCATCCAATTCCTCCCAAAAAAGCTTTCTATTGTCATCTTGATTCGGACTGTAGACATATGTAATAAGACATTTGAAATCAGAGCATGTATCTTTGAGAATAATGGCGATAGAAAGAACCGGTCCAAGAGTTTTGTAGAGTCCAGTCTGAAGATTTCCAAGCCACCACAATACCCCCTTTGCTACCGATAGCATCTAAAGCCACCCACTTTGTGTCTTTTTCCTTCCATAACGTTGCCATTAGCCTGTCATTGAAATTTTGGACCTTCGTCTCTTGGAAACAAATAACATCCACCTTGCTACGACCTGACATATCTTTGATGATCCTCCTCTTTTGGCTGGATCCCACCCCTCTAACGTTCCACGATAGAATCTTCATCTAAGAAACCGATCTTCCTCGTGGTCCTCCTTTAGCATTGCCCGAATACTCCCCTTTGGAATAATTTGCCCTGGACTGCAGATTGAGGAGCTCCCTGTTGATGATTGTCTTCACAAGAGATCGTTTTGGAGATATAGAAGGTGTCAGAGGTCGCTCACGAGATTCAATGTAATGGAAAAGGGCAACGAAATCTTCTGGGTAGTCACCAAAAGATAGCCCAATGGCCCTGCCAACGTGGCCCATTGCGTCTCTAATCCATTTCTTTTTTTTTGGAATATATTCACTAGTTCCGCCCTGTGATCCGCATTACCTAGCTGAGGAAAATTGTTATCCTCCATAACTTCTGAGGATTCGCCCATTCTAATCTGAAGAGGCTTTACCTCTAAAATTCCATCCCTGTTGTCTTCGTGAAAGAGAGCTAGGAGGGGATTGTCGGAAACATCTTCAAGCTGAGACGTGGATCTTGGCGAGCAGTTGGGAGAAAGTTTATTGTTGAAAGGCTATCGGATGGAGTCACTGTCGTCTGACGAAAGATAATCTTCATCAGAAATAGTGATACGAGAAGCACTCGGACTGAGCAGACCAGGAAGTTCAGAGGAGGTGAGGTTCTGAAGAGAGAAAGAAGGCCTGGAAAAGGATCGAATGAGACTTCGATTGTCTTCTCTACATGCGGTATTATCTAGGCGCGAGAATATCGAACTGAGGGGGAGCTGAATCTCGAGAGACGCATTAGAGATCATGTTCGAGGATTCCACAGCACCCGAGTTGATATGGAGATGTTCCTGAAGCAGAAAAGACCTATTCGAAAATTCTCGACCCTCCCGATATTCACCCCTAGTCCTATCCTGCCTATCGGCGTCATCAGATGGAGAAAAAAATCTAGCTATCGATCTGTAATCTCTGGATCGGTGGCGCACGTGGCTGCTATTCCTTCGTCCGAGAGTCCTGAACCTCCCAAGGATCGCCACGCGTCAATCTCTCCCTGCCGCACGCATCGGGAAGCGTAAAAATCTGACACTAGTTAAATCTCGACAAGTGGACTATATGTGGCGGCGTCTCCGTCGAGTGATGAAGAAAGGGGGAAATCATTCGCTTAACGCGTGGAATCCGAAAAGACCTGGCGTGTTGAAGTGGGGTAGCGTGCGCCATCCTCGAGGATAGAGTAGTCCTTCGAACTGCGACACGTAACCTAAGGGTGGTATGGTGCTCCCGTGGTACAGCTGTCGTTTGTGGCTCGCAAGACCTGTGTTCCAATAGAGCATGGGATTTGTACTCCTTCCTCTACAACTCTGGCTTCCCTCGAGAGGATCGGCGACGACTCTGCTTTCCTGGCTTCCCATATGTCACCCCATCGAGGAATGGGGATATTACTCATCTCCCATTGAATCAGTAAGAAGAGTTTTCTGTCATCAGCCAACACTTGAAGGAATGGTGGCATTATCTCGGCCTTTCTTCTCCTGACTCTTACTCTAATGACCCCCAACTCTTCTCTGAGCTTTGTTTTCGGATCGAGCTCGATGAAGTTGCCCAGTCGTGTAGCTACTTGAATGAAAAATTCGTCGTTCCATAATTCTAGAGGATCCAGACATCTTCGTAACCAAAAGCTGAGAATTCCTCCCATCTCTGTATGTTGGTGATCGGCCTGTCTTTGTGAATCGCTCCAGCCATAATCAGTGGATCCGAATTGATTCCTAGGCACACATTAATCTAGAGTTCATTGAAACCTATCGATTTAACAGAATAGGTCGCAGGTGTAACCGTGTAAGCCCGCAGCATTCGAGAATCCATTCCCTGGCCTGTGGAATCGTTGCACCTTTTTTGGTGTTAGCTACCACTGAATCTTTAAGATTGGCGTTAGAGCTGCTGATTTTGTCATGTGAGATGTGCATAAAGCCTTCTTTTTTGTCTATCGTCTCCACTTCTTTTCCTTGTACTGCTTTCGTATTGGTATCTTCTATGTGCACCCTTTTAGCTTTGGATTTTTTTAGGATCTCCCTGAAAGAAGAGGATCCTTGCTGCTAAGATTTAGCTGAGATTGGGTCCCCCTGCATTACTGGGGTTGTCTTCTACGTGATACGTCGATCTTGGGGCTTGCGGTTGAGTTCCGGCCCAAACCTTGCTCTTTGAACCAACATCTTGACGCCTCCGAAGCTTTCACTATGAATAATCTGAATCGCCTTCGCAAGTTCTGCTTTTGTCCTCATTCATTTATAATTTGGAACATGTTTATGGTAGTGTAATGGTCCACTCTTTGGTGAGAAGTTGTATTGGACTATCTGATGAATTTATGAACCAGACAACCTGGATTTGACTGCAAAACTCATATATTTAATTTTCTAACTATCTAATATCAATGATAGATATATTAGAATGAATGTAATATCAAAATATCTTACATGTGTAGGTATTTGCAATTATTTTTCATAATTTATTTTATATTAAGTTGTTAACATACCTAAGGAGTGAGGTCTTTAGACTGGAGTCCAAACCTGCGTAAATTACAATGTTCATTCTATTTTAAAGTCTTCATTCTTCAACATGTCAAAGACTTTTCCTCATATCCTATGACTGTGATTCCTGTCCTGTCATCCTCGAGTCAAGAATACACACACACACACACACACACACACACACACGCGCACGCATATACAGAGCCGGTCTCCTAGGAACCATACCGCACATAATTTATGTGCGAGCCTTCATATACGCCATAGGATGGGGAAAGCGGTTGAGATTCCACTTCGTTGAGAGAGGGGGAGTCTTTGAAGAAAAGACTCTATCCTACGTTCATGGAGTAGAGCGTGAAAGTCTTTCGCATAAAGATCTTGCGCAAGTATTCTTTGTAGAGCTTAATTACTATGATGTTTGTGATAAATCTAACCCGATCATCCTTTTTCTGAGATCATTTTAAGACATGCTACAGAAAATCAGATGGATACAAAAGTCAAGTGTGCCGCACTAGAGGAAACAATTTTGATTCAGTCACCACTGTTGAAATATTTATAAGGCCACGAAAGTTTCTTATCATGCTATTTTTTAAAAAAAAAATATTTATCTTCATCCCAGTGGGAATGATCTTGTAAATCGTTTGGATGGCGTAAACCACTTGGATGGCATATAAAAATCAAGGTAGAGATTTCCCCAGTTTTCCCTCTTATATGGCCCACTTGACTTTTGAATCCATATCATTTTGGGTAGCATGTCATAAAATGAGCTCTGAAAACGGATGGACAGGATGGATTTATTAAAAACATCACGGTGGACCCCGCCTACATCCCAGCGCAAGAACATCCTGCCAAGGCTTTAGTAGGAAATCTGCATCCATCCGGGCACGGATTAAATACTGACAAGGTCAGTAGCCAAATCGCTACTGAAGTGACGTCACCAAGCTCTGTGGACCCCACCATGATGCGTGTGTTGTATCCATACCGTCCAAAAATTTGTAGAGATCGTTTTATGGGATGAGAAAAAGAATGAGATAGTTCAAAAGTTCAAGTGGACCCACCACATAAAACTGTGGGATTAGTCCGAGTTGTACGAACGGTTCAAAGGAGATCAAAGTTACATGGCCCCACGGTGATGTATTTATTATATCTACACTGTTCATCTATTTTTAGAGAGCATTTTAGAGCATTATCCAAAAAATGAATCATATTCAAAGATCATATGGACCACACCACAAATAGCAGCGGAGATCATGATTTTCACCGTTAAACAATTTGTGGGGCCCACCATAACGTTTATTTTCCATCCAATTGGTAATGTTTATTTGACATCCAATCTGTTGATTAGGTCATACAAGCCAGATGAAGGGAAAATACAAAGATCAGCTTGATCCAAAACTTTTATGGCCCCCAAAAAGTTTTTAACGGTCAACACTCATTCAACACTGTTTCATGTAATGTGGTCCAGTTGAGATTGGGATATACCTCATTTTTTATTTCATACAATAAAATGATTTGAAAAAATAGATAGACGGCATGGATGAAACACATACATCATGGTGGGCCCACAAAGAACCGACCATCAGCCATTGGCTGGTGGCAGGGGGAGTAGCCAATCCGTTTGCCAATGTGGGAAGCGGATTACGCTTAGAATACGGATCCTCTGTTTGCGTATTGTTACAATTTAATTGGACCGTGTGATTGTGTAATTGCATCTGTGATTGAGATGGACCAATCAGTATTCAGCAAACGAGGAAAAAAGCATGAAAGTCAGGACGCTATAGTGGACCCACCACAGAAAACAGTGGGAAAGTGATTCCACAGTTCAAACTATCCTAATGCCTACCATAATGTTTATTTGAAATCTAACCTGTTCAAAAGTTAAAAAATACATGAAAGAAGAGAAAACACAAATATCCGCTTGATCTAAAACTTCTGCGGCCTTTAGAAGTTTTTAACGGTGGATGTTATTGTCCCCACAGTTTTCTGTGCTGGGGTCCACTGGAGATTTGGATTTAACTTATTCTTTAGATATTATCCTAAAATGATCTTTCCAAATGGATGAAAGGTATGGATACAAAACATACATCATGGTGGGCCCACGGAAATTGGTGACGTCACTTGGTAGCAAGTCTCGCTTCTCAACCTTTCAGTATCTAATCTGCACCCAGAGAGTCGTGCTTTCGCAAACAGAGGATCCAGACTCCTACGCTTAGCGTACTTAGTAAACTCGGTGGGTCCACCATGATTTATTTATTTTATCCTCTTCGTCCATTCATTTTACTAGATAATTTTAGGGATTGACACAAAAAATCAAACATATTAAATGTTCAAATTGACCACACCACTGGAAACAGTTGAATTGAACATCCACCTTTCAAAATATTCCTGAGAGTCACATAAGTTTTGAATCAAGCTTATATTTGTGTTTTACCTTCATCCATGTTGTATAATCTTATGAACATGTTGGATGATAAATAAACATCACTATGGAGCCTATAAAGTGTATGATCCAATTGATCTGTGTATGTGCTTCAATTATGGGCTCAACATAGTAAACTTCAATGGTGGTCACTAAATTCTCACTGTTTCCTCTCATGTGGCCCATTTAATTTTTGGAACCTCCTCATTCTTGGTCGCATAACCTAAAATGATTTAAAAAAACGGATGGACAAGTTGGATTTATTACAAATATCATAGTAGGCCCACACAAAATCCTTTCGCATGATCTTCAAGCAAAAGGCTTTCTCCTGCCGCAATTCCAAATTTCTCTCCATGAGTGCAGGAGAGAGGCTTTTCTTCTAAGACTCTCTCTCTCTCTCTCAACGAAGTGGAATCCCAGCCACTCTCCTCATCCTACGGCATACATGAAGGGTCGCACATAAATTACGTGCGGTACAGTTCGTAGGAGACCGGTTCTCTCTCTCTCTCTCTCTCTCTCTCTCTCTCTCTCTTTATATATATATATATAAATATATATATATAAAGTAGTGTCTGATATACTCCCATGCAACTTGATTATGGATTACTTGATTGGTTGTCAGGGAAGTTATTTTAAAGACAAGTTCGGCAGCGTCAAGTGTGTGCTTGGTGAATGTGTGGGTAATGAACTAATGGGTATATAGCAATACTTAGCTTAATACAAATATATACTTACAATTACCATAATAAAATTGACAAGTCACCACCAAAATGAAAATCTACATTTTTGTAGTTGCTCAACCTCCACATCATCGTCATCATTAGGCTGCGGCTATCTAATAGGTGGAGGTGCTGCATATCCATAATATCTAGTGCCAGAAGGAAATACCAGGTCAACGAAACCAGAGGATGATTGATCCTGATTAGACAACGACTCTTACCCCGAGTAAGGATATCCACCAGTGCCCGTCGAATAGTCGTAATAGTCCCCGTACTCAGGCTGTTAAGGATCTTGAGATTAAGAGTGTCTATGATGAGTAACTTGGATTTGGATATAGATATCTATAATCATATGGTTATGAATCGGGAGGACTACGCCAACATGAATGTGATGGAACATGCTTTGTATAATCATCATAATCCAGTTGGCCATAAGAATATCTATCATAATGCCCAGGACCATGAGCTTGCTGATGTTCTGGACCTCTCGGACCTAGTGCACCACTAGACCTACCCTCCTCCTGCTAGCTGTATCGTGACTCAGTACACTCATAAGTCTGACCTTGTATACTACCTTGTCAATGTTCATCGGCCTCACAATTTATAGACGGTTTTATGGTGTGCTGAGCAACACCAGAAGTGCCAACACCAAGGGTGTTATCACCATCATCCGACTCAGTCGAGCTACTACTACTGCTCGCACTCTTCTATTGATCTTGAACCATACTTTGCATGAAAGTTGTCCCTTTTTCTGGGTCCAACACAACTGCACGACTCTCTTGTTGCGCTGTGCGTATTAGTGGGTTATCAATTTTCAATTCTTCACTATCCTCTTCAATGTGTTTTTCCGTTGTTTTCCAGCCAAAGTAGAAGCGGGTCGTCCTCATTATAAATATTGTCCAAGTTTATTGGACAGTAGTCTATGTCATTAGGGATTGTAGTGCTCCTACAATGTCATCGCATTCTTAGCCTCATGTTGTAGTACATGAAGACAAGTCTTTCCAACATCCTAGTCTGCAATTTATTCCTATTCTTTGAATGAATAAGTGCAAAACAGTTCCAATTCATTTCGCAGCTAGAAGAAGATGTTGTCTGGCTCAAAACGTTTATTGCAATTTTTTGGAGAGCCTTTGTACTCTTTCTGAAATTTATCCATCATTTGGCCGGTTGCAACGTAGATATTGCATGTTGTGCAAGAGCATCTCCAAAGCTACCCAGACGATTTCTAAATGTATCTAATTCATTCAACACCTTTATTTGCATATCTAAGTCAGACTCTAATCTCTTTATCACTTTCTTTAGCCCAACATAAACTTCATTATCCGCAACAAATGATTGAGCATATCTGTACCTAAGATTTAGGTAGTAATCAGCTGCATGAAGATCATGATGGAGTTGTGTTGTCTATCTCTTGTCGATCATCTTCCAATAAGACTCAGCTTCTACAATCATGTTGAATTGCCAACTTCGCCTTATCCATGGCATTGTAAAGGAAGCCCATGATAGGTGCTTCGTCGGTTTCAACAAGACGGAGTACCCTCATTAGTGGCTCCATCACTTTTAGGATCGACTTAACCGTCTTTCAATATTTGTTGTCCTGTATAGTGTTCACAACTTCAACTTGTGTCCCTAATGTCTTCTTCCCATGTTTTGTGTTGAGCCAATCTCGGGAAGCGAACATCTCACTCAACTCTCCCTTATGCTGGTGTAAACTCTCTAATGCTATAAAGTTTGTTGCGAATCTAGTCGCCGCATGCCTCAGCAACTCTTGTTCCTTCGTGAACTTCCTCATTATTGTGACTACTTGATTATAGTTGTAAATAAACGTCGTCATTTCTCTTGCCCTTTCGACCATTTCCTTAACACTCTTCTTCTTCCCGATATCTTCCAGTATAAGATCAATACAATGGGCAGCACATGGTGACCAAAATATATGTGGTCTCCTTAACATCAACTTATGTCATGCACTCTTATATGTTGCTTCGTTATCTGTCACAATCTGCACCACATTCTCTTCTCCATTCTCATCCACCACTTTATCCGTTAGTCCAAAAATATAATTAGCATTTTTTGTTTTGGTTGAGGCATCAATTGACTTATGGTATACAATTCCTAAATGGCAGTACACCATGAAGTTGATTATGTTGCGTCTGGTTGGGCTAGTCCAACCATCGCACATGATCATGCATCCTCTGGCTTGCTATATAGGTTTAAAGGTAGTCATGTATGCTTTCACATCTGCATACTCTGCATCTGTCCATTTCCTCCTAATCTCCCTAGTCGTGGGAGCTTTAATTTCTTCACCTGTTTCTGCTGCTGCATCAATTACCACCTATCAATATGGAGAACTGTCCGCGTTAGGAGATATGTTGGCATATATAAATAACTTTATTGCTGCCTTAACTAGCTTCTCAACAGCAGTTCTACTCCACATTTGTTTTATCTTCTTTTGTTTACTTGATTCCTTCCTAAACAGGATTAGATCAATAAAGGGTCTCCTGGGCTCATTTACCTCTTCATCCAAATGTATAGGGGCATCACATGAAGATGCTTCTCGTCGGCTCCCAAACATACGTTGTAATCCTTCAATTTGTGGTTATTCTTTCCACAGCCGAAGCTGAGTATTTGGCAGTGACGAAGGCATTTAAGGAAGGTGCTTGGTTGAGAAGAATGATGAATAAACTTGGGCTTCAGCAGGAGGCCATGCCGGTTAATTATGACAACGAAAACGTGATCAATTTGTCAATGAATTTGGCATATCATTCTCGTACTAAGCATATTGATGTTCGTTAAGATTTTATTCGACAGGTGCTTAAGGAAGGCGGTGTCACTCTTGAGAAGATCCACACGAGTGTGAATCCAACGGATATGCTTACAAAGGTGGTTCTCGCAGAGAAGTTCAGATTTGTTGTACTTCTCTTGGCTTGGCAAAGGTTTGATGAAGACGGAGTGTGCACAAAAAGCGATGACAGTAAAGATATGCTGAAGACTATTAGAGATAGAGCTTGGAAATATGGTTCATGATGATTGAAGCCATGGTGGATATTGTTGTTTGGATGTTTTCAATCTGTGCAGAAACATGAGAGTTCGATCAATCGAACAGACTGCTCGATCTATCGAGTGAACCTTGAATTAAACTGATCGGTCTCTGGATAGTTTTGGACAGGTTCAATCGACGATCGATCGACATAATTCAAAAAATTCATATTAACTCTCTTGACACTTTTGAACATGTTTGATTGATCGAACATTGAGGCTTGATTGATCAAAGGTGGCATCGACGGTGCGTGCAGTTTTGCATAATTGCACGGATTTGTTTCCTATTCCGGGTGTGACACTATATATGGGTGTAAGACAGGATTAGGACAGAGAATGTGGTAGAACAAGGAGAGCAAAGTTGGTCCTGGGGTTTTGAAGGGAGACTCTTGTACTTCCGTTTTCATAGTGGATTGCTCGTCACTTTGTGCCGTGGTTTTTCCCTGCCAGGGGGTTTCCACAAAATTGTGTGCTCTCTGGTTTGCTTTATTTGTGTTTTTCTTTCATTTGTGTGTTTTGAATGCGAGGTTTGCTTCTGTTGCTCCCAACGCTACCCATTTATTGAAGTGAAAGTAGCTTCCTTTTCTTTCTTCTTCTTCTTCTTTTAAAAAAAAAAAAAACAGAATGTTAATGTCTTGATATATATGGAGTTGTTGATTTAGTGGAATTTCTTCTCCACCCATAAGTTTATGTTTCATTTGTCTGAATCTTAATCTGAAATTCTTCCCATTGTGTAGGATATGTGACTGGCTTGATTCTTGGACTAAGACATAAGTTTTGGCCAAGTTTCACTAAGCCCACACCTGTTTGGAGCCTCACCTAATAACACAACCATATGTGCCAATAAAGCATAAATGGGCAAGACGAAAGCTTTCCATCAGGTGGGTCCAGAAGCAATCAGGTGTTGTTACTCAATTATGCTAGACCTGATGAAAACTTGCAATGAAAAATCATGCAGTTTTTCTGACCTTTATTTATCAACAGTCCATCCTAGGCAGGAAGTTGGTTGAAATGCATAGAGCTGGGAAATCTGACAAGGGGTTTGGTTTTGATGTTAACAACACTATTGGCAGGTGAAATATTTCAAATGATTTTTTTCGACATTTGAGCATGTAGCTTGGTAGATACAACTTTGAGAAATGCTATTGATTCAGCTTGCAGTATAGGAGTTCGATGCAAATCCTCAGTACTCATGGTAAATACGTGGTAATCTGATGGGCCAACACACGGATGGGCTATACTTCAAGATCACAGCAATTGGACAAGGCTGACCATCCAGTTGTAATGAATTTTCCTGGTAGGCCTATTGGCACATCAGTTCAACGGTCCTGATCGCCATACATGTGTACTGCAAGGAGGGAGTTGCATTAGAACTTCTAGACACAAAAACTGCATAAATAGCATTTTTCTACAACTAATAGTTTCATATGAACCATCCATGCTTCATTTATTCATTTTGGCCTCCACAATTCCCTCTTGGTTTTTATGGATTTGTTGGGTATGAAGGCCAGAATAGTTGAAGCTCCATGTTGATAGTTGATACTTAGTATTCATCAACTCTTCTTTTACCTTAAATATGTACTCTCAGGCTATAATCTAATGCATTCATATGTGTCCTTCGACAGTACTCCCCAGAAAAACACTTGGTCATCAGATTGGGTTGAGTTTTTAACTGAGCATAGATTGGGTCAGCAATTAAAGTTGGCACGGGAAGAATATGGAGATTCAAACATTTATGAGAAGGGTATAGTACAGGAAATTGTAGGTATTTTCAGATGGATAGCTGTGGTATCATGTTATTCATGTGGACTGAAATGTTTAACCTCTATATAATAATTTCTGTTCAAGGTTGTTGACTTGTGCAATGATCTGAGTTATATATTGTAAATGCAAATGATTTTCACCTTTCATCTATAAGTTATGGACAACCACAAGGAAGTGCTTGTCCTATGGTTGAGGTTTGTAAGACCACAAGGCACAGCCATCTTTACATGCAGCAAGCTTGCCAACCTGGCAAGTTTTTGTGACATCTGAGCAGTGCATAAGCTGGACCTGTATGAAGCAGACCACATGCCAAAGTGAGGATGGTTCACTCATCAGGTGGGTCACCCCTATTAAAAAAGAAAACTGTTTAAGAAAACTTTGGCATCCACAGTTAACATTCACACCTGTTTGATGCATGGGCTGGCTTGATATTAATGTATGGTCATCTTCATGGCAGAGCATTGACCTACGCATTTTTTTTCTTCTTCTGGTTGGTAAGCTGGGATCGAACCAGAGACCTCAATGTGAAAACCTATATTCCATTGAGCTATGGTCTCGAAACCAGCTTACACATTGTTTACATGTCCAACATGATTCAGGTTGGCATGTGTGCTTCTCATAAACATGCATGTGGAGAGGGGCACATGCGTGGTTATCATTCCTCCTTGTGATTATATAGCTATAAATTTACTTCCATCCTGAGTTATGCTTCCTGTTATTCACATACACTTAACGTTGGGGTAACTTAAGACTTGGATGTGCATGTGTCGGTGTTAAACATGGTCACATATGCATGTCCATGTTTGACACACTCCAACCAACATTAACCAGTGGATGTGCAACCCAAGAAACTGAAACTGACATGTGCTTACTGTTAATTGAATAGTGTGAGATCATTATGCCCGGATTAGCTCATGTCAGTCCAAAATATTGGGAAGCGTATCCTAATAATAGGACATTACAAATAATTGAACCCTCTACTGAGGTGGCACTCCCATGTCGAAACAGATGCTTGCAAAATTTTGATCATGCTCCCTTGCGATTTATACTTGCAAAATTTTGAAACAGATGCTTCCGTGGTCCCGCACCCACTCAAATATATTGCCACTTCTCTTTACGCTTTGTTACTTTGTGTAACTATATAGTTTTTCTAGTTGGCCTAGTGTAAGATAAAAAATGATCCTCTCTCTTTGTTTGAATCAATGCCTCATTGTTTTTTTGGAATGCATTGCCTTTGCTGTTTTCATCCAAATTCCATTTCAATATCTTTTGCCAACTTAGTAGAGTGTGGAAACAGCCCCTTTGAAACACAATTGAATTAGCCTGTTGGATCCTCAAATTGGATGCCTAGGGCACAATGATGAGCTGTGTGTGTTATATGATCTGAAGCATGCATGGTTCCAGTTCTATTATCCCTGCATAAATTTGAGAAGTATATGATGTGAATGCGAAGTCAGTTTATATTGCCAAAATAATGCCTTCATAGCCTTGAAAGTACCTTGCTTGAGAGAGATTTTGTATGGGGTTCTTGGAAGCTAAATTTTCATTGTCATCTAAGCCTTATCCCAACTAATTGGGGTTGGCTCTTGGAAGCTAAAATTTGATAGTACTGCCAAAACAATGCCTTCATAGTGTTTCTTTTGTCCTTTCTTTTTCTTTTCTTTTTTTCCTCTTCCTTTTTCTCTCGTTTCTTTTTCCTCTCTTTCTTCCTTCATTACGAAGATTTTCAAATGCATAGTACTTTTAATGTTCAGTTTCAATTTGGTTTGATGTAGCCTTTATGACTTTGAGCCATTTTGTAAGGATGAAGATGTGTTTTGGTGAATTTAATGGTTTGGAATCCTGTCTAAGGAGCTGCAAGTTTCATATCCTGTGTTAGAAAGAAATTGGATTCTTTCTTTCTTTCTTTCTTTCATTTTTTTTTTTTTTTGGTTCTGATTTTGTGATGCAGGCGACTCAGCATGTGGAAGTACTACAGTCAACCAATTTGGTAAAAATTAACGCAAAGGAAACATTTAATCAGCCTTTGTAGCCAGGTATGTTTCATTTGAGCAGGCCTTGTGAGCTTTGGGAATGCCCATTTGTAGACTTGGATAGCATAAAAATGTTTGTGTTTCTTAATCAAGAATTTGTAATGCCACTAATCTACACAGATTTCTAGTATGATTTGTTTTGAGTTTTCCTCTGCTTATGTGTAAAATGTTCCTCTTCTTATACATAGTGGCTTGATCCCAAACCAACTTTTTTGGTACGTAGGCAGCAGTTCATACTAGACTATCGGCGCAGCCACAAATGGTTTTTTTTTTTCTTCTTGCAGTGTGGATTCTCTCATTATATGCGACCTTTCGTTATTTCTTTCTCCACCTCAGGTTTGCTATCTTCCCTCTCTTCCTATTATTCTCCAGCCATCCACAACCATACTCGGGAAGTAATCTAGATTGTGGCAAGATGTGCCCCACCATGGATAGAACATCTAGTTTGAGATTTATTGCTGGATATTGTGTTGAAGATATTTTGAGTGAAAAATATCATGGTTTTAAGTCTTGACTTCAGATTGTGACTTGTTCCTGACCAATGAGTTAAAATCTGTTTCAGTGTCTTCGATGATTCAAAGCCTATACCAGACTTAAAATAACCAAATTAGGTCAGGTCAGGATAGAACTGGCTTTGCTTGTCCAAGACTGAAACCAAGTGACTTAGTTCCATTCTATATTTGAAATTAACAAATATTTTAAATATTAGACGTTGCCCTGAATATCCATGTGCAGGAACACGTGCAGGAACAAGATCCGACCTTCCAATTTGGGTTGGAAATAATCCAGGCCAATTTAGCCCTGGCTCGTGCGAATCATGAAAAAGTATATGCCAGACTTGTTTGAAGAATAACCTGACTTGCATATCATTGGGTCAAAGATCCTATAACTCAAATGGTAATTGGAAAAATCTTGTTGCCTTTTTACTAGTCTCTCTTGCATAGACGCTTGTTGACCTGGAGCTTGTGAGAAGGAAATATCTCTGCAGTCCTTCGCAATCGAGGAAAATGGATGTCAGTTTCGATGCAACCAGCGTTTTGATTTTGTTTGCCTGCATGATTTTGATTTTGTTCAAAATAAAATTTCTAGTACCATTGTTATTGCTGTGAAAAGTACTTGTTGTTGTTGTTACTGATGCCTGGAAATTTTTGAACATTTTAGGCCACACATTCACTAAATGAAGATAAGGTAACCCAATGCGTTGACACTTGGCTAGGAGGAAAATACCCTCCCAAGGCAGTTGCAAAGGTAATTATTGTAGCTTCTGCTCATTTCTTGAGGTTTGTGAAGTACCTATTTTTGCCCCTTTCTCATATTATCTAAGAGAAATTAGTATCCTGATGGAGCAAACCATGCATATACAAGCATGCAGCCTGTGTAGGCATGACAGAAGCTGCGGCTCGTCTGCAACCACATTGGCCCCCACAAACAATTTCTCTACACCACCTGGTTCACCAACCCCACCCCAAAATCATGCTGCAGCCCAAATCAAGAAGGGATTAATCACAGCAACAGGTAATCGCTAGTAGCTGTGAATGCAAGTTTGCGATATTCATCTAGTTTGTGAGCCTTGGACAGGCCATGAGACATATCTTAGCCACTTGTTGGATTGCATTTTTTTTTTTCTTCTTTTTTCTTTTTATTTTTACATGTGTTGATTTGATTGGATTATTGTTTTAAATTGCATCAGGATAATTCCTCTCAGATGAATGGTTGGAGCATTGTCCATAATGGATTCTGCATCCCTCATTCCTAGTATACTGAAATGGTTCTGTAAGATGACTCCTCTCTTCCTGTTCTTATTTTTTCACTTATGGTCCACTTTCATTTTCTAGGAAAATTCTGTTATCAGTCTTTTTATTCCTTTTCTTTCATATTTTATAAAGGCATCAGAAAGAAGCACTTATATTCGGCCTAGCCAAACGAATCAAGTTACTGAACTTGGGGAGGCATGTCATTGTTAGAGCATCTATGTTTGCTAATTATACTACTATTTTAAGAATTGTTTAGAATTCAAAAATTTGGCTTATCAATTAAGCATTTCATAGGTAGAGTATTATGTTTAATCTTTCAATTAGCAATGATTCGCTTCCTAAAAGAATTGCTTTTCAGAAATAATCTCAGGTCCAATGGATTCAAATTGCACTAGAAATTTTAACGACGGACCAAAACCGTCGCTAAGTTTTTCCCCCGAAGGTAATTTGTGACTGTGTTTTGCGACGAACTTGGTCCGTCGTTTAATATTTATATTATATTATTTAACCAGTTTTAATTGGGAATATATATATATATATATATATATATATATATATATATATATATATATATATATATCTATATGTATGTATGTATGTATTATACAATAAATTTTGCATGGAGCTCTCAATGCTGCGAACAACATGCAACGTTGCAGTAACATGCAGTTCCACATTGTTGTTCCAACAGGTGGGGCCCATTATTAGCCTCCACCATGTGGCATGCATGCCTATCTATGACGTCCACTTATTTTTCCAGAACAATAGAAGGGGTGGCCCTCAGAACAGAGTAAATTCAAATTTCAGGCAAACCACACGAAACAACGGGAATTAGACTCTTATCGTTGAAAACTCCCTATTAGCCCACTGTAGAGTATTTGATTTATCCAGGACATCCATCCAATTTTCTAGATCATTTTAAGGCTAGCCCAAGCAAGGGAGTAGATCCAAGGCTTAGATGAGCCACACGCTAAGAAATAGTGGGTTTGATACCCACTATGCAAACCATCGTGGACCCATAGAGATGTTTGAGACTAGTTTACTCCATTCACTTTTCTTAACAACGGAAAAAAACAAAACAAAACATATATAACATTAAAAAAGAAAAAAAAAAAAAAAAAAAAAGAAAAGAAAGAAGGAGAGACGTCCTCTATAGACATTACCAGTGTCTAGAGAAGGACGTCAGTCTAGTTGTGAGGCCCACTGTGGACCCTACTTTGAAGTGTGTTGTAGATCCACACTGCCCATAAGTTTCTCTAGCTTATTTTAGGCCATGGTTCCAAAATGAAGGAGATCCGAATCTCGAGTGGACCACATTATTGGAAATAGTTTGGGTGGCATGACCACGATCTAAAACTTCTTACGACCTACCTCTGATGTATGTATTGGAAATACTGGACTCTAAATCATGTAGGTACATGATCCCGAATCTACGGTAGATTGAAGCTCATGTGGGCCCACAGCCAAGGGACACACCTAATATTTGTGCTTCATCCATGTTATCCACCCATTTTGAATAGTTATGGGTCCATATTGATGTGTGGATGCCAACCACCCTATTCGACAACTTTTCTAACTCATGTCAGGTCATGGGCCCAAAGTTGGGGCGAGCCCACTTCTTAAGTGGGCCACACCACAAGAAATAGTGGGTACGATGGTCTTTACTGTCAAAATCTTCGTAGAAACTATCATGATGTAAGTGTATTAGGACATTGATTTGTACACCTATTTGTTAATCACATGAGTCTGTGTGTTAAAAAGTCGGTTAAGCCTTTAGAAGTAGAAGACCGAAGACACAAGAGGATATGGAGCATAAAGGAAGTGAATAATATGTAAATTAAGGTACCTCGGTGACTCTAACCTTAAACCCAAAATAACCTAACCTTTAAATAATCCTAACCTTAATAGGTAAATTTTAATTAATCATCCCTTAATCTTATAAGCCAAATTGAAACATGATAAGTTATGCTAAAAGAGGTGTAAAGTTGTTGTAAATATAACTGCCCAAAATAACAATTTTCAAGTGGTCATCAATCTCATAGACAATCTATCGATGGGTTTCGATGAAATTGAAGACCTGCTCGATGATATTGAAAAACAATCCAACAACTAAATAACAAATTCTTGAATTTTCTCGATGGGATCTAAGAACAGTTCAATCCTATCAAAGGACCTTCAATCCCATCGAATAATCTTTCGATCCTATTGACCGAGCTATTAGTTAGTTGTTTTATAACTGTTAGAAACAATTTTCTATAAAATGGGCATTCGGTTCTTGAACATTTTAATAGGTTTTTTGTATAATTAGAGCTTAGGATTCATATCTTTCATCCTATGACTCTAAACCTATAAGATTCAAATAATCTTCTTTGAAATTGTCACTCTAATGTGGATTCCAATGCCCATTATGAAAATGCTCTTAATCTTCACTACTTTCTAAATATCAGACGCTAAGCCTATTGGTATATACTTGTCTAAATCTTTTAGAACACACATCTAAGTAAATTTTCTTTGAAAATCAACTATATCTTTAGTTGCAGGAAATTCCACAATCCTCCTACCACCTTAGTCTTTTTCATCGGGACAATATACATTGTGTAACAATATATTTGAGTAGGAGACATTGGATAAGAGCTAGAGAGTATACTTGTGAGCATTCACTAGTAGGTGGGTCATGTGCCCACGGGAATTTCCATCAATTAATGGCTTATCAATCTTTCAGTAATAAACGAGAAGTACAATGCTGCTTAATTGGTAAGTAAGAGCATCTCAGAGTATGGGGCAAGCTTTTCCTTTGAAATATCTCGGGGTGGATATCATCTATCCATATGCACGGTATCTTTTAAATTGATTCAAATTAGAAGAAATAGAGATGAAGTAGGATCCAACAGGGATAAGCTCCTATCAACCGATAATAACAAACTTTTCCTTATTTTCTATCATTATAAAGAAGCAAACCCTCTTGTTACATAATCATCCAAAAAAACACCTAATAAGAAAAATCAAGAGACTGTTGAGGTTGTACTCAGGCTGTTCATTAATCTCCCTCTATACAACCTAAATTTGTTAGCCATCCTAACCATGAAGCAGGTGCGCTCCGTCCATCTAAGACTTTCTATTTCCAACGCTAACAGTTTATTTAATTATTATTAATTATTAAATATTATAGATTACGTGAAGACCGGATTAAGTCCTCAAGTCCGCTGACACAGCTGGAAAACGATTGCAGCCCAATTTCTAAGCTATGATAAAGGAGCAAATGGCTGTGCGATCCATCCCAAGATTAACCAATGCAGTTATATGCAAACGACCAAAGGGATTCCGCATGTGCTATCAGCCCCATCTTGTGGATGATGTGGCCCAAATCGGGGTTTGGTCACTCCCATGGAACGGACGGCCAGCTCTATACACACGTATATAATTTGCAGTTTGCAGATCTTGCGGTTCTTAATTGCACATCCTGCATAATTGCATACCCTTTTCGCTTTCGAGGAACTTTCCCATGATTTTAAAACGACCATGTCCAGCGCGTTACGAACGTACGGTTGCTGAATAGAAAGATCAAATACACGCGGGGCCATGGATCCATGATCCAAACCTTCCTATTACAGTCTTTACTGACATGTGTATACCCTGGTAATCTCTCAGATTGCAAGGTCTGTGAATCTTTCTACACGCGCATGTAGACCGTCGCTTTAGCAAAGGGAAATCTGGAAATTTTCGTTTACAAAAATCTATGTTATTTACAGCAATAATATCAACGGTTTAGATCAGTAGACCATTATCTCACATTTAGAAAATCCTGTGCGTCGACTTACTATTGCTGTACCAGCGAACAAGACTCGTAATTCCCCTTCACAAAAGACCGTTGACCCGTACAGATAACTCCACGTGGAAGCGACGACTCCAGAGGGTAGGTTTTTCCTTTGCACGCGCTGGACGTTAAATGTTCTTATGTCGCCTAAAACATGAAACGTGGTAGTGAATCAATGCATCTGCACCGTCTATTGTCACGCAATAAAACAATACAACAGCGATGGGAGCTATACTAAAGGATCACAGCCTTTATATGATTTGGACAATACAGTAGAAACCGTTGGTTAGGTTCTTATTCACTACGTTTATAAGCCAACGTAACATATGAAAAGGATCCCGTATTGGACGTCTCGGATCGAATTTAGAAACTACCGCATCCGGGGTGTTACCAGCTGGACAAATCCTTCTCTATCCACCGCGACGAGTAATTCTTGGCCACGACTAAAGAAAATATAATCTGCTTCGATTGAAAGCTCGCCCCCGTTAATGGCGGCTCTTGTTTCTCTGTTTTCTCTGTTTCCATCTCTCAGTTAGTCAAACGATCATCACCCCAATTGCAACAAAACCAAATTGAAAACCAAACCCAACCCATAAGATCCTCATTTCCCCGTTTGTCTGGTTGGATTTCCCCCACAATCCATCAATAATCTCAGCCGTCCGACATGGACCCAACCCTCCAAGCTCTAACTGCAGCTGCCGCAAGCTTCATAGCCGTCACCTTCATCTTCACAATAATCCTGTTCCTCTGCAGAAGAGATAAAACACACCACGGCCGACGACAACAGCATCAGCGACGACGACAACGACAACATCAGCAACAACAGCAGCAACAACTACAACAAAATAAACACAATCCCAACTCAACTCTAGACGAAAGCGCCTCCTTCGATCCCTCCCTCAACCAAATCTCGATGCCTGAACTGATCGCCGCCACCCGCAACTTTGCAGCCGATGGCATCATCGGTGACGGCAGCTTCGGATTCGTCTACAAAGCTAACCTATCTAACGGAGTCACCGTCGCCGTCAAGAAGCTAAGCCGCGACGCATTCCAAGGACCCAGAGAATTCCGCGCCGAGATGGAAACTTTAGGTAAGATCGAGCACCAGAATTTGGTGAAAATGAAGGGATACTGCGTCTCTGGCGAAGAACGCCTCCTCATCTACGAATTTATCCAGCGTGGCAGCCTCGACCAATGGCTGCACGACATATCATCTATGTCCATCACTTCCATATCCTCTTCCCAATCCTCGTCGGCTTCTCTTCCTAACCTCCTTCAGCTGTCTTGGGCAAAGCGGATCAAGATAATTAAAGGAGTCGCCAACGGTCTCCGTTACCTGCACGACGAATGCAACCCCCGCATCATCCACCGAGACATAAAGGCCAGCAATGTGTTGTTGGATTTGGAATTTGAGGCCCATATCGCTGACTTTGGATTGGCCAGGATCGTCGATGCATCCCACTCGCACGTGTCTACACAGGTAGCGGGGACGATGGGCTACATGCCGCCCGAGTACAAGGACGGCCTCACGGGGGCGACAGTAAAAGCCGACGTTTACAGCTTCGGGATCTTGATGTTGGAGGTTGCCACCGGAAGGCGGCCCAATTTGCCTGTTATGACAGAGAATGGGAAAGAGGTGGGGTTGATAGTGTGGGCCAGGGAGAGGGTGGAGGCCAAGAGATGTATGGACATGATTGATCCGATCATCAAAGATGAACTTTATCATCAACATCAAGGGCGGGAAGAAGGGATGGGGAGTGAGGAGGAGGAGGTGAATGAGTTCTTCAGGATTGCTTATTTGTGTACCAGTGAGAACCCTAGAGAGAGGCCCACAATGGAGGACGCTTTATCTCAGCTGAGTCGATTCTGAGTCAACTCGTTTTGGTGGTAATGTTGGCATTTTGGTGGGTGTGGCATGTGTTATTTATTAATATATATATATACTCTCTTATTTATAATCATCCATGTATGAGTATTTTTCCTCTAGCTGCTGATCTCCTTTTTGTTTCTACCATAATAAGAAATTGATGCTCCTGAATCTCACACACATGTACTCTAATTCTAAAATGTTGTAAACATGAGCTCCACATAAAAGGGAATGGTCCCAAAAAACAACCAAGATTTCTCCTCCAATTAGCTATTCCCTTCTCTGCTGCTAAAAATCGGTTCATAGGGAAAGATGAAAAAATGAACAATGCTTCATTTAATGGTTTACTAACTTTATAATTTATATAACTTACATTTATTTTAGCTATGTTAAATACCCATTTGTATTCTTATTTTTTAATTTATAACGGTTAAATTCCAAATCAAGTCGGGTTGAGTCCTTGAGTCAACCCGATCTAGCTAAACATCAACTTGTCTAAGTTTTCTAGTTTTTGAACTATGGTTAAACTAATCCACCGTATCTTTTGATCATTGCTAAGTGATCATGTTCAAGGGAAACAATGACTTTAAGGGATACTTCCACAAAGGGTTAAGGAAGAGTTGTTTTTAATGGATCTTGTTACCCTAGATGTCTGTGATCACTTTAGTGGTATTGGATAGCCCATGATTATGTTCCATGGTCATCTTCTGTTTTAGGAACCCAAGATGAGTTGGGATGGTGAACCTTGAGTCATACCCAAATCCTAGCTTAGCCTTGCCAAAAGCTAGAAACCCTAACTTGAGTAAAATCCAGCATGAAACCTAACCCAAATTCAAGTGAAGACTCAGGCCCAAACTCAAGCCCAAGTCTAAGGCCAGACTCCATTAGACCTATCCCAACCTGAAAACTTGAACCCAGGGAGGTGCCCAAGGTCCACAGAGACTTCCGGTGCAATATGGGAGCCATCGATGAGGTAACCGACACATGATGTGCCGTTGGCAACACAGAGTATGCCGCCCGCCACATGGATGCTTTCGCAAAGTGAGGCACACTTAAGTGGATGAGAGTGAATTCTACCTCCACGTGGTTGTGATTTAGGAATTGGGTATAAATATTGAACAAATAATATGCTAATGATCATTTTAATTGACATTCATCCATAAGCCATTTATAAGCATCATCATCACACCATGAAGCAATAGAAAAGAGCACATGTAGTTAGAAAGTCTTTAGTATTGCTAATTGCTTTTTTACTATATTTCATGCTATGATTTACCACAAACTCTTAATTACGTCTCTTTTAGAAAGTCATTGATTCTAAGGTAAAATATAGTTTAGTGACCAAATAATGATAAGTAATTCTATAGTGTCAAAATGGTAATATTTAATAAGATGCTATATTGCGTGATATAAAAGAATGTATGTACTTATGACTGCTATTTGTCAGCCTTGAGATTGTCTTTTATGATCCATGCTTTGGGCTTTGTGGCCTCCTCACACGGTGAGTTATCAATGCTAGGGCCCTTATTGGTATCCTCCTTTTTGTATAGATCCAGATTATTCAAGTGATTCGAGATAAAGGATGTAAGCTTATCAAATATTAATTTCCTAAACAGTGAGTGTATTACTACTATGTTTATTATTGAAAAAGCATTATTCACGCATTAGGATAGTGCTAGAGCACTGCATAGGATGTGAAAGGACATCCACAAATCTGTACTAAATTAGAGAATTGAGATTATTCATCCATTTTTATCTATTTGGATCACCATGGTAGTGGCCACTAAGCTGGCTTTGATACTTAGATATATAGTGTGATGAAAGAATAAGTAAATAGGCATGGAATGCTGAATAATATATGAATTATAGTCTTCATGGAGGATGGAGCGGCCGCGTGCGCCAATGCATTGGGTAGAACTAGGCTATAGAACTTGGCTCTAGTGTTGATATGATAGCCTAACAAGGGGTGGTGTGGCTTTTCCTCGACCATGGAGTAGCGCAGCTTTTCCTTCGGGGTAACGCGGTGGCATGGTTGTGCCTTCACTAAAATAGTGCATTAAAATGATGACATGACACTCTAGCGTAAGGGCCGCACCACTTGCATTTCGGGTTACACCTTCCATTTTTTTGACATTCATTAAGTTCGCACTATGAGCCGCGCCATCTCTTGACTTAGCGCAAATTTATATTTTTATTGACTCCAACACCTCAAGTGTTGCCCCTAGAATTCAAAATGACCATAATACCCTTGAGACCCCCTCTTTTTAGGTCACGGATTTCCTGCAAAAAGCCTTTCGTGGGAAGTTCCTGCACAAGGATGCTGGGTGGGGCTCACTGTAATGTACGTTATAAATCCATTTTGTCCATCCGTTTTTCGAGCTCGTTTTAGTACATTCTACCAAAAATGAGGTGGATACAATACTCAAGTAGGTCACACGAGAGGGAAAATTGGGGAAAGAAATTTCTACAGTTGAAACCTTAATGGGCTCCACCTTGATGTTTATATGATATCCAAACCTTTTACAAGGTCATTTCCCAATGGGATGAAGTGAAAACATCAAAATTATGACCTGATACAAAACTTTTATGGCCCACATGAGTGTTGGATAAACCTCATTTTTGGTCTCACATCCTAAACTGATCTCATAAAACGGATGGATGGAGTGGATTTCTCAAAAACATTTCGGTGGGCCCCACCCAGCGTCCTTGCGTCGCAGGAAATCCGCATCCCTCTTTTTGCCACCCATACCACACTCAACCAGTGCGAGGATGCCATGTGGCACTACCATTCCCTCAACTAATCACAACCCTCCACCTCACCTTTACTCCCCAACTTCACCCAAATCTCCAAAATGCCACCCATTTCAACTATAAATATTCCTCTCCTCATCATTTTAACCCGTCCATGCCAACTCACCATAAACTTAAGAAAGGGAGAGGGGGAGAGTTGAAATTGCACGTGGTGGGCCCACAGGATGTGCTTGGAAGCTTGGCAAGGCTATTGAATAAAGGCTATGTCCTTGGGGGAGAGATGTTTAAGACAAAATAAAATTTTTGCCTTTTAAACACACTTGCCTACTTCAACTAATATGCAAATTAAACTAAGGCAATATAAAACTATGGCTTTTAAGCCAATAGTGGGTCCAATCACATAGGCTACAAATGATATGTCATTCAAGCAACTAGTTTATAAATGATGGTTTACATGTATGTGTGGTATGTATTACCTATCAAATCCTAACATTCATCTAATCATTCATACATATAATTAAACATTCAATCACATAAGCATAATTAAATAAGTGCTCAAAGACAATCACAAACATAAGCATGTATACTGGTTCAATTTTCTTACTCCACTCCCAATGGACGCACTTAACCTATGAGTGTAACGGATTTCACTATTAGAGATTTTAAATCAGGTTTACCTCTAACCTTTACAATCTTATATAAGGACCAGCTCTCGTAAGAGACTTGCATGGTTTTCTATAGGCTCGCCACAAATCTTGGTCCTACATAAGAACACCTACCAAGTGTACACTCTCGCCGGATGCTCCCACAAGAGACTTTAGTTGGTTTTTTATTGACTCACTAACAACCTCGGTTCTAGTCCAATGACCTAAGAGAAAAACCCCTTCGGAGGTTAACACGTACATACTCGTGTCCGGTGGCCTAAATAAGTACTTGATTTAGGTCCTACATAGGAACCTAATTGAGTTTAACAATTCAAATTCTTATACTCAATCCTGCATAAGGAAGGAGTGTACATGAACTCTTATAAATGATAAGTTGTTAGATTGAGCCCCTTTTATATTGCCTTCTCGGGTTGTTTGATTGATTCTCTCACCTGCTTTAATCAGCTCCCTTTTGCTCCCCCGATCATGATGTCGATGTGTTGCCAATTCTTCAGCTCTAAGATCAAACACCTTACATGCGATGCTCCTTTCAATGGCCAAGGTGATGAGAGGTTGGGTAAAATCTCCTACAACTAATGGAAAGTTGTAATGCCTAAAAGATTCATCTAGATGGGTCTTATAGAAGATTTATATAAGGTTATACTTATAAAGGTTGAGTCTAATCTCTAGAAAATGGTGGAGTTCAAACACATCTTTAAGGTGGAGGTTGGAATTCTCATTAGAATGTTAATCTCAAGGAAGATGTCTTAGAACTCATTGGTTTAGAGATTTGGGATGAAGGATATGATCATGTAATCACCTAAGTTTCTATTGTACTAAAAACTCATACAAATGCCTAAGAATTGAATGCTCTTTATAAGGAGTTCAAGCTCCAACAGTGAAAAAAGGGCAAATAATAGCTCTATTGATGGCATCGAGAAAATCAGATTTTCAGTTGAATTGTTGTTGGACAGTTTTCACACTGTTATCCGATGTCATTGAGTGGTCTTCGATGGCATCAAGGGGACCATTCGATGTCATCAAAGGTTTCTCGATTCCATTGAGAAAATCATATCAAAATATCAAAATTTGTTGGGCTTATTTGAGTCACCTACTCGATTCCATCAAGTGGTCTTTGATGCCATCGAACACCCCTCGAGGTTTATTCGATGAGATCGAGCAGCACTCGAAAATCTACTATTTTGGACATATAATTTCACAACAATTTCATACCTCTTCTAGCCTTACTTATTATGTTTCACTTAGGCTTCTAAGGCTAAGGAGTAATCAACAAGGTTTTCCTATAAGGTTGGGATTATCTAGAGGTCCAATGGCTGTTTTGAGTCAAGGGTTTTGGTCATCAAGGCACCTCATTTTCCTGCACTTTACTCCTTGATGCTCATGTTCTCTTATGTCTTCGGTCTTTAGCTTCCAAAAGCTCAACCGACTAGATGACGCATGGACTCACGTGATTGACAAACAAGATGCACAAATCAGTGCATTAACAAGAGGCACCACCCATTCCATCCATTCACTAGGGGGAGAGAGAGAGAGAGAGAGAGAGAGAGAGAGAGAGAGAGAGAGAGAGAGAGAGAGAGAGAAGCAATTCCATCCCATAAGCTAGCCTAGCTACACCCAAACCCAAGACATTCCACCCACTTAGTGCCAATCAAGCTTCCTCCTCAAAGCTTTACCGCACTCCATCCAGCTACCACCATCGCCATAGCTCTCTTGTCGAATAGCTCTAGCTACAAATTAGTTGCATTAATCACATTCACCATTTTGCATATGGCATTTGCATTGTCGCATCCCCTCCAACCCCCTTCTCTTATAGTCTGTTTCAGCGTATGCTCTGGGGCTTGTCGATCTTCTCAAATCCTGCTACATCCGAAAATTAAATTGGCTAGATCATTTTCTTTTCTTTCTCATCTCTCTCAGGTAAGTGGGTGTTGGTAGATTGCTTGTGTTGTCATGCCCAAATTCGATTCCTGGCGCCCATTCGCTATGACCCGAATCTGAAGCTAACAAGCTCTGTAGAACCCTGATTCCGGCACTAAGTGCCTATACACCAAGTCCTGAAGACGACATTCCACAAGGAGTATTTTAGAAAAACTTTAATAATTGAGTACAACCAAAAGAACTCCATAAGTAATATACATCAACACTATACAAAAGGTTATATATAATACTAGAAAGGAAAATGCATCGCATAACAATAATTCAAAAGATTAGGCTCATGCTTCAACCTCATTGCTGATACGCCTTAGCATAACCGTAGTGTAAACGAACAGACAAGCTTCCTACGAAGCTTAGTAGAGTGTGTGTGAGCATGCGCAATACATATGACAGATATATTGCATCAATATCAATATCAGAGTAAGCAACAAAGATCGAGGGCCAATCGTGCCAATGTCCATGCGTGCAACCAGCCATGCCAAAGCTATGCATATATGTTATACGAAGGCCAACCAGGCCAAATGTCTTATGCTGTCATGCGATGTGATCATATTAATCCTAATGTCTAATCTACATCTCAGTACAATTCTCAATTGGAATCACCAAGGTCTAGTATAAAGGCATTAAATTGCAACACATGAACATGCAATCATAAGAGACCTCACTACTCGCCTCGTCAGTGATATGCCAATGCCCACCCGGCTTGCCAGTTGTAGACTCATTTCCAAGATGGTCAGACTTAGTCTCAATCGCCACCACACACTTCAAGTAGGTGAGATCGTACCCCATTCCAACTAACCACTACACAGTGGGAGACATGACCTACTGGTATTCGGCACATGGATGCTCATGAATCCATTCAATCCAGGCATTGGAGCATCTTGCGACAAACAAGGATTTAGAGATTTTCACCTAGGGACATCTTTAACATCCAGTAAAAGTAACAAATTTATGATGTTCATAACAAATTTTCCAATCACGATGAATTTGTAGTGCATGCGAATGTATAATGTAAATGCATGACTACATGAGTCCACAATCTGAGTCATGAAACCATGTTTTACAAATTGTGCAAATAGGAAGGGTGGTCCCATCTCTTATGGGTCCCCTAAAATATCCTAAGTCGTAGGGACATCAAATACAACCTTATCGTGCATAAGCAAGGCAAAACCATGTCATGAGTACCAACCGCGGTCTGCTGACCTGTAGAGACGCCACCTACTAGACAACATCCCAAATCCGGTTGTACTCAACCATGAATAAACATTATCCAATGTGATGCTCACATAATGTGGATGAAGTATGATGATGTACAATCATATAGTCATCTATGTGTATGGTGTATATGTAGTGCAACATCGAGCATAAAGGCAATGCTACCACATCCTATAAGAGCAATGCTATAACAAGCGTAAGAGTAATGCTACATCTAGCATAAAATAAGTGTCGTAACAACACAGTGCCATATTAACATAAAGGAAGGGCCACATTATGCACAAGAACAAGTCTACATTGAACTTGAATATTAAGTCATCGCATTTAGTTAAGTATGATATGTTAAAAATGGTCAAATCGCACCATGCACAAGAGGCAACGCTCACTTAAAATCCAAGTCTAATGAGGCCCCACAAGGCTATACTTGAGTGGGCTCTTACGACAACAAACCCACTTCAATGAAGCGTGCACACCAACGAGCATAATCATACCACTAACAACCAATGGGGCGATAATCATAGGGTCCATAAGTGATCATGGTAGGCCCATAAGAGGCATCAAATTTGGTCCTATAATGTCCCCAACCAAGGGCCCAAAAAGGGCAGCCCACAACCAACCAAGGGCAAGCTTGAGTGGGCTTAAACACAAATAAAGTGTGGGAACCGAATGGTGGGTCCCCACACACTCAAGGATGGCTGCCATGATGAGACAACGTGGCTACAACATGGACATCAAGGCGAGCCTCACGACACGAGCATAATACAACACACACATCAAGGTAAGCCTACAGTGTGGACACAAGCATACATCTAGGAGGGCTCACGTCCAAACGGATGCACCAATAAAACATCTCAATGGGCCCTGCTATTAAGGGTGTCCAACAATTAAAGGCCAAGTAATCATTGAAATTGGGTAGAATGGGATACCACGATTACGTGCAGAAGTTTGGTGGAGCTAAGGAATGATGGCTATATCCTTCGGGGTATGGGGTGATGTAATGCCCCGGTTTCCGAGACCCGAGTATGTGACCCATATCCCAAAAACCCAGGAGTTAACAGAATAATAATAGCAATCAACATATAAATCAAAGTGCAAATAGTGGAATGAAACATAGCATAGATAAGGCTCAAAACATGAACAATATCTTAACCCACTCAGCTGTGGGCCACATACAAAACTTCAAGTTCAAAGTATGCTGAAATAATCCAAAGGAGGCTAATTTACTAATTTAGCCCCAAAATAAGCAGCTGCCTCCTGCTACGGCTCCTCATCATAGAACTCTTCCTTAACGACCACTACCTCCTGGTCTGCTACGTACTTATCGACTCCTATACCTACATCCTCTATACGGTTGAACATTGATAAATGAGTGGTCAGCTCAGTATGATTTTTCCTCAAGATTACACACCGCCGCCCTAGACAAGATGTAGCATAAAACAATATAGCATACAAAATAGGGCAATATGCAAATCTTAATTAATGCGTAGATGAATGAGTGCACATCAACTGGGGATGCTCATCCAGTTGGCTTTTGGGCAAAACCCATGCAATGTGGCCGGTCACCAACGAAAGTACATAGTACATGCATAATGCCAAACTCACCGAAGGTGGGTCGATAGTCGATGGTCTGGGAGCTAGTGAAACGACACCCCGACTAAATCTTATTAGGCACGTGCTACAGCATCCAGAATTAGCAATCTATCATCGCCTGAATGCAATGTATGCATGATTAGCTAACCTGTTATTAGTCTAATTACACTCAACCAATTTAGATGAGCTCGCGATCACTACGGGGAGCTCATGGCCCAGCGTAGGCTGGCGACTCGGGCATATATCCCATGACCACCATCCCCGGCCCATGAGGCTACCGCCTTAGGGTGTGTGTAGAACCCACTAACACGTGGTCAATCAATTCCCAATGTAAAGGGGGTTACCACCAATACTGACTTGGAATGAAATGTCGAAATCATTAAGTATGGCAATTAAAACATGATGGCATGTATGATTAAAAGACGAGTAGACAGCAATATTTATAAATGTTGCAAGGTTCATTCCATAGTCAGATAGGTGAAACCACACGGATGGTAAACCCCCTAATCAAATGCTATCAACCACAATCTCCATGTTAGGGGTCTACTTGCATCGCAACCAATCTAGTTACATCCTAAGCATGGTCTCTCCTCAGTTAGAGTTTCCCATGGAGAGTTCCACTATGTGTGTATCATAAACAATAGCATGGATCCCACTTATGAATAAGAAGTAGGGAGCAATGCATATATTCCTACGAGTCACGTGATCATGAGTTTATAATTCAAAATACGTACTAATTGAACTAACACATTGCACATGTAGTAAATGACTAGTTGGATTAGTTGGATAAATTTAATACACATGTTCAAGCGAGCTAACCAAGTATGAACGTAAAACCTAGAACATGCGTTTAAACCTAACAATCAAATATTCTTAAGCAACCTCGTCAAGTAAGTTAATTATTTCTAAAACATGGGAATCATTAACTAAGTAAATATACCAAACGAACATGCTCTATTTCCAGGCTATTTAATCATTCCCTGAAGCAGTCTCTAAATTAAAAAAAATTCACCATAAATCTAAATAGTCATTATATGCCTCTACATTTCTAGATTATCACAAAGACTACTCTTAGTCTAGTTTGGGATGGAAAGCCCAAGGGGAAGAAAATCATCACTAGAAAAGTCATAATGCGCCCCTTGATGTGAATATCCTCGAGAAGTTAGTGGCTCCACGTCACTCAACTAGTCCCCTAGAGAAATTTGCTAGCATTAGACGATAAGTTCTAAAGTCTCAAGCATAAGGGTTGGTGTAAGGTTTGAAAAGCCCATAGTTAGGGTTGTTTGGGCTTCCATCAAAGGAATCAGGCCCACCCAACATTTGGTTCAATAAGTGGCCTGATAGCTAATCTGGGCTCGATCTGGCCCATCTTGATGGCCCCAAAGGTGGCCTACCAGCTAGCAGGGTGCGGCCCACCAGGACGTAAGGTCCGGACCACCAGACCGTATGGTGCGGCCCACCAGTACGTGGGGCGTGGTCCTCCAATCAGCGAGCAGGGCCTGAGTTTGCACAGGCTTGTCGCCTTATTACAGGCCCAATCCTTAGGCTGATTTCAGCCCATTTATGGGCTAGCTTTCAGCCCAGTTGATGGTCTAGCCAAGAGGACTGGTTCCAGATCTGCTTCACTGTCGGGTTGAGGCTGATTTCTAGCCTGATTGGGAGTCCTTTGGAGGGCATTTCCCAACCCAACCGTGGCTGATATCAACCCTGATTGACAGTCCAACCGGGACTAGCTGAAGCCCTACTAACGTCCCAACCGGATGGTGATTCCAGCACCCAACATGGCCCAGTTGGGGCTAGCTTTCACCATAACCTTTAGGCCCGATCATAGCTGGGTTTGAGGCCTAGATGAGAGTCCAACTCAAACCCAATCTGAGGGTCATTCTCAGCCCAAATTGTTGTTCGCTGGAGGACTGATTCTTGTTTGGCTTCAGTCTAGCTGAGAGCTCTCCTAGGCTCATCGTGAAGGCCCTAGACGTTGGTTCACAACGCAGCCATTTGGTTGGCTAGGCTCATCTACGGCCCACTTGAGTTGCTGGAGGTCTGGGTCATCACTTGGCCTAGACCGACAGTTGCAATAGGTCACAACACGGCCCACACGAAACCTGTTACAGTCCCAGGTTAAAGGTGATTTCAGCCCAACCTGCTGAATTGTTTCATCCCAGGATGTGGGCTGACTTTGGGCCCGCAACTGCATCAGTTGGAACCATTTTCACAACCTATACTCTGCTTCCTTTCTTGTCCAGATAGGAGGCCTAGCTTGGCCCAGAACACAAGCAGTTTGAAAGCCGACTTCGGCCTAGTTTTTGGCCCAAAACTGAGCTACTGTTAGGCTCTGTTTTCAGCCTGATATCATGGCCCATTCCCTACCACATTCTTGGCCCAGAACTCAACCATTAATTGGCTTGGTTTCAACCCGAACTACGGCCATTGTTTGGCCTGTTATTTATCTGAAACATGGCCATTGCTTGGCTTGGTTCCGACTTAAAACAGAGCTTCCATTTTACCGAGTTTTAGCCTAAAATGCTGCCATTTGTTTGGCCTGATTAGAGGCTGTCTTTCCCTTGGATTTTAGCCGGATGTTCAGCCCAAAATATAACCAGGGCGAAGGCTGGTTTCCGTCTAAATCACAGCTGTTGTTAAGCCTAGATTCAGTCTGAGTATACATCCATTGGTTGGCTAGTTTTCAGCTTATATCCTACTTATCATGCGGGAATGTCAATGGGTGAAAGAAAAATAGGACGATAGCTGGTTACCTGGTCCGGAACTCAGTGGGGCAACCACCAACTTGACCGAGTCGAGCCGAGAACAGGGTGAGTTGAGCTGACCCACACTCAACTCACTCCTCTCTTTTCTCTCTCTTTCCACTCTCTTTCTCCTTTCTCCTTTCTCTCTCCTTGGTGTGAATCCCAAGAGCTACAGGGCTCTTTTTAAAGCAATGGGAGGGAATCACCAATGGCTGGAAAACTGGTCACCTTTGCAACGGTTATGATCAAAAGGTGGCCATTCATAGAGCCAATTCGGTCCTAGCAATGTGTTACTGGCGCTCTGATCTCCCAGAAAAGTATCTTTTTAAGTCTCGTGGGGTCCATCTCATGATCAGACTTTGGTGGGTCCTTGGGGAAGATGATCGGCCCTATAATGGCAGATCATTTTTCCATGTATTTCAACATGATCTAGTCCGTTTGAGCGGACCAGATCGAACCTTTGATCAACATGGGGTCCACTTTTTGGGCCCCAAACGTCGGTTTCAGATCATCTCATGAGATTTTCAAGTTCTCACCACTCTCCCTTGTGAGATGGAGTATTTCTCCCCGAAATCTCGTTTGCTTCCCAGGGGCAGGGCGAGATTTCTCCACATGGCCAGGGGGATGGCTGAGATCATGCCAACAACTGCTTTCCTAGAGAGGAAAGTCTCCTCTTTACTTTTCCATATGTAGGCCCTGTCCGGCCATTTCTGGAAAAAAGAGAGCAAGGCTCTCCCCGGCAATTGATGGATGGGATGACCTGATCAAGACGATCACGGGCCATCCACGGGGGTCCCAGATGGGTCCCACCTCGCTGACATCCGCCACGTGCAACACATTGGACGGTCGCCACTTATCTCCCACGTTCCTTTACGTGGGCTTAAAAGCCTATACCGTTTTATTAAGTCGAGGCCCACGAGAATAATGAACAGTTTGGATCGTTCGAAAAGTGCCCAGGGTGGGCCACTTTGGAGTTTAAAGGCCGTCAAATTCAAAAGGCCGTTAGCAGGAGGATTTTCAAAGTTTTGCCAAGGAGTTCAGTCAAAGGCCGTTTGACCATCCCCATTGTTCTAGTGCACATCGTGCACAAGCACACTCGGTGCACTCGCACACTGTGTAGGGGTCCACTATAATGTTTGTGACTAAATCCACTCTGTCCATTCGCATTGGGGGCCCTATGTAGGGGTCCCAGCCCAGTTTGGGGCAGGGCCGAGGCCCAGGTGGGCCATATTGTACATCTACATCCTCTGTTTGGCTAACATACCTTGATCCCAAGGTTGGATTGATTTGAAATTGAGTTTCAACAGTCAAAATGGGGTCTAAATCATGATGAGGGCTTGATTTGTTACTAGCTAACTCTCAAGAGTTAGTTGTAGGAGCGTTGTCCTTAATGTGATTCAATTAAATGACACAAAACTTTTATAAGTTGGGGTTTTTGGTTGATCTTACCTTCTTGGCCATCATGAAGTCCGTCTCAACTCCTAAGGCCCTTGATAGACGGCTTTATTGGTGATTGGAAGTCTCGCCCTACATATGTTTAGTTCAAGTAGATTATCAGTCGAGCTTTGATATCCACTGCTTTGGGTTTAAATGGTAACACCCGCGTATTAGAAGTACTGGGTGTTATAGGTGATTAGGACCAATTAAAACTTATGCCTTTTAAATACATAATTGCCTACTTAAACTATATGCGAATTAACCTAAGTAGAGAAATTTAACACTGAGGCTTCCAAGCTATTAGTGGGTCTAATCACATATAATATAAACAATTTGATAACAAAACAACTAGTTTATAAACATGATAGTGTACATGTGTGTGTGATGTGCTACCTATCAACCCCTAACATTCATCTAATCATACATATATAGAATTAAACATTCAATCACATAAGCATAATTAAATAAGTGCTTAAATGATATTCTCAAACACAAGCATGTATAGTAGTTCAGTTTTCTTACTCTACTCCGGGCGGATGCACTCAACCCATGAGTGTACCGAATTTCACTATTGGAGATTTTAAATCAGGTTCACTTCTAATCTTTGCAATCCTACATATGGATCAACTCCCGCAAGAGACTCTACGTGGTTTTCTCTAAGCTCGCCATGAACCTCGGTCCTACACAAGAACCTACTGACATGCACTCTCGCCGGAGGCTCCCACAAGGGACTTAAGTTAGTTTTTTATTGGCTAACCAACAATCTTGGTCCTAATCAAAGAACCTGCATTTACTCCTGTCGAAGGCTCCCTCAGAGACTAACACGTATACACCCGTGTCCATTGGTCTACACGAGGACTTAGATTTAGGTCCTACACAAGAACCTAGTCGAGTTTGGTAATTCAAATTCAACAATCAATTTTATACAAGGAAGGTGTGTACATAGACTCTTACAATTGACAACTTACTTGTTGGATTGAGCCCCTTTTGTAGCACCATTGATCGATGCTTTCCCGTGCTTCAATCAACTCCCATTTTGCTCTCCCGATCATGATGCCGATGCATTGCCAATGCTTCAGCTCCAGGATAAAAAAAACCTTGTATGCAATACTCCGATGTAGTGACCAAGGTGATAGGAGGTGGGTTGAATCTCCTATAAATAATGAAAAGTTGTAATGCCCAAGGGATTCACCCAGAATGGTCTTCTAAAGGATTTAAACAAGGATATACGTATAGAGGTCGGGTCTAAGTTCTAGAGAATGGGAGACATTAAGTTTATCTTCAACATTGAGAATGAAATCCTTATTAGAGTGGTAAAGCTCAAGAATATTAGTCAAATATCATGAGATATAAGGCTTAGGATGTGGGATATGATTGTGAATTCATCTAAGCTTCATTTGTACTAAAAACTCTCCTCCATTCCCAAAGACCGGAATTCATATATAAGGAAATCGAGTTCCAACGGTCATAAAACGGGCAGAAACGACTAGTATTCGGTCGCACCGAATTGAGGTCTAGTCGAACCATCTTTAGTTAGTAAAGTCGTTGGACATTCTTAGGCACTTTCGGTCGCACCGAAAAGTAATCTTTGATGAGACCAAAGATGGATTACCCAGAACTTTGCCCTAGCTCGTTGTCTTATTTTAGCCATTTTTTGTTGGACCGAAGGTTATTGAAATTGTGCAGTTTTTCCAACAACATGGGACCTCAAAAGCTAATCTGACATTGGTCAATTTAGGTTCCTATGGCTTAAGGGATGATCAATAAAAGGATTACCTATTAGATTTAAGATCATTTGGAGGTTTAGGTTGTTTTGGGTCAAGAGTTAAAGTCACTAAGGCACCGCATTTACCTACTTTTTGCTCCTTGAGGCTCCACCTTCACTTGTGTCTTTGGTCTTCAACTTCCAAGGGCTCAACCGACTATATGACACAAGGATTTAAGTGATTGACAAACAAGATGCACAAATATGTGCAATAACAATCATTGCGGTTGGCCCTAACAAGTTGCCAATGGTGAGCATCATTAACTCCACTGATTTATAGTGTGGCTCACAATTGTTATGGTGCGGCCCACTTAGGCTTCGAATTTGCCCCATTTTGGGTTCAAAACGATTGGACATAGTGGCTATATAATACATGCATTACGGCGGACCCCACAATGTGGGGAAATCATTGTGTGGACAGCATGCTTACGCACACTGGAGTGATTTAGCCCACTTAATCATCAGATTAGCCCCATTTTTGGGCTCATGCTCTAACACGGGTTGACAAAGCAGATAGATCACCAAGATATACAACACATCAATAAGGTGGACTACCATAGCGTGCCACACCAGCTAGCCACCATGGTTCGCCAGCTGCTAGACAACGTCTATTAAGTTTGGGCCCCTTGACC
Organism: Magnolia sinica; assembly: GCF_029962835.1. NCBI lineage: Eukaryota > Viridiplantae > Streptophyta > Magnoliopsida > Magnoliales > Magnoliaceae > Magnolia > Magnolia sinica. The sequence continues at coordinate 103,383,867 of NC_080574.1, read as the reverse complement.
AGCATGGCCGGAACACAAACATTAAGGTGGGCCTACACATGGATGACCTGGATGAACACATAATTGTGGGTGGGTCCCACCTGTGCCCCCCGGTTGGAACAAATGGATGAACAAGGTGGATTTCCCACATACATCATGGTGGGCCTTGGGTTCCATTGTAAGCGTTCAATCAAAATTGTTTGCTTCATCGTGTCGCATCTGAAATTCTAATCTACTCTACCTAATTAAAATAATCTAAAAAATGAATGGACGTACTAGACATAAGATGCATACATCAAGGTGGGGTCCATAATGGGCCCCATGTTTCGAATTGTTTGAATAGCATTACAAAACCCTAGGAAGTTTTTAATGGTGGATGTTCCATAGCATTGTTCTTTATGGTGTAGTCCACTTAAGATCTAAATCTGCCTCATTCTTGGCCTCACGCCAGAGGGTGAGTCCCATTAACATAGTGAGGCCAACACTCCAAAGAGCTGGGAAAACAGATGAATGGACTGGATTGTCATGGACACCCTTATGAGTCCTGAGAAGGTTTCAGTGGTGAGGTGTTTGCCAACCCCAAGTATAGAGTCACAAAGTAGTATATACTCAGTAAGACGGAGGTTGATCAATGGGGAATGTGAGAACATAACTAAAGCTAGTCTAAAATTAAGTATATGATTCATGATTCTAGCAAATTAAGATGGATTTAAAATGATAATTAAAGCAACTAAGGATCTAGGAATCCACTTCTAGCAATTACAATATCTAATTCATCGATTCAACTTTTATAACTCAACTAGAATCGAATTTCAATTCATTCTAATTGGAAGATTAAACAGTTAATCTATTCATAAACATCCAACAATATATGAACTTAATTGAATGATTTTCACATTAAGCACTCGGTACTCAATTGCAGGGAATTCAAAGCATCTACCATTCCTGGAGTCTATGATAGATCAATGAATTTTACAGATTGATTCATTCTCTAACAAAGTTGTGCAATTGTAACCTCAAAGCATCTGATGTATCCAGAGTTCATATTGGATCCAGAAATCAACAAGTTAAAAAGCTTAAAAAGTAAATTCAAATCGAATTCAATTAAATATTCATCATGAAATCCAATGTATGAATTAATAAACTAAAACATTGAAATTAAGGTAGAAGCTTCATCCTTTAGCCTTAGCTAAGAGATTAGCTAGACATAGCTAACTCAAAAACAAAGAAAAACATAAAACTACTAGAAAGAAGAAGAAAAGGTCGGTAAAGGAATGCGTTGCTGACACTCCTCCCAAGCTTCCCTCTCTCCCAAGCCCTAGAGTGATGTTTAGAATTGTAGAAAACACCCCTTTAAATAGTTAGAGAAGCCCCACTTTCGCACTGACTTAATAAAATCATGAACATTCCAATTCGGACGTGCCATCCATTGATCGATCGATTGATCAACTGAACTTCCCCAAAAATGTCCAGAAACTAACTTTCAAATTTCTATTAACTATCAATTGATCAAACCTTGTACTTCGATCAATCATGTTGAACATGTCCAAAAGTGTCCAACAAGTTCTGAATGAAAATTCAAATTTATTTAATGTCTTCACCTGATCGATCAACGTCGATTGAGGATTCCTTGATCGATCGAACTCTGTTGATTCTTCTAGGTTGCAGTGCACATGTTCTTTAGTCACTTTCTCAGCTTCAATACTTCTTTCCCTTAGGTCTTTAGGTCTTGAAACCTTCATCTTTCATTCTCAAATTCTTCAATTCTTTAGTTTGAATTCTTTTAGGCCTTAATTCATTAATTTGAACATGAATTCAACTTAGACTCCAAAATCTTTCTATATGTAGAAAATATATCTAATTAGATCAATTTAAGACTCGAATGCACATGAAAAGCAATGCAATATAGGGAATAAATATGTAATATTTAAGCGTTATTACACCATCCAATGAGGATTTTATTAGTCTCGAGCAAAACATGCAAAAGATTTTTAGAATCTACGATCAAAACTTTCTTTCCAGGAGAATTATTTTGTAAATCCATGTAATCTCAAAGTGATCTAAGTAATAGACTTCCAAGGCACACATGTTTTGAAAACTAGTATCATCCTAGGTTCTAGCACTTTAAACAACCTAATTGAGTTCAAATCATTAATCCATTAATAAAAAGATTCTAAATATTGAGTTCTATGGGTGCATGGTGAAATCCGAACTTAACACAGATATGAGTTCAGTCTTCCAAAGAAATGTTAACTCTCATAATCATTAAGAGTAGTTAGATCAACCAAAGCCTAAACCAAAGCCTGCCTTATTGTTCAATATGATTTTCCCGTTTCTTAAGTTTTTTCATTGATGATTTGAGTCCCACGTGCAAGCGTAGACTCAAATTACAGGTAGAATTACTAGCTACTTGATTATCGCTATGAATTACACTAAAGAATGTAAATCGGCAAGCTTGGAAAGTAAAGATTACGCTAAGGAAATGGAATTTACTTAACACGGAAAGTAAACGATTACACCAAGAAATGTAAATCGACAAGATAATTTGAAAGATATACTTGATTTGTTTGGGTTGGTGTGAGACCATTTTCTTTTTTATATTTCTCTTCTATTTATAGCGTTGATCCAGTCATTTGGATCCTTCCCATGTTCTGATAGTTACTATAACCGCACTACTTAGCTTCTAGATACTTCCCACATTCTGCTTCCTTTGCTTCCTCTTTCACCACTTGTCATGCAATCAATTAAGCTCGACCGCCTCCCTCTTGGCCGCTCTAGTAATGCACAACACCACCTGATACGTTCTAGCTCCTCTTAACGAGAAATCTCCTCCGTACATATCTGCGGATCTCTGGGCGCACCAGGTGCATCTGTATAGATCACACGTAATCTCTTCTAGTTGGTCGTGGCAGGGTAAGGCCATAGTGGGGATGAACATTACCCCCCACATCGTTGTACCTCTAACAGAGATGTGGCAACAATGTAAGATCCCTCATTAATGTCGCATTAAATGTGTACACACGTTACTTGGGCGATAATCGCCTTCGGCCGACTCGTAATTTGTCAGTGTTGGCTGCATTTAAACGAAGCGTGGAGGAACCCTGTTTCGACATGTGTCTTTATATTGATCCTAACAAACCATAATGATGACTTAATAAATGCGTCCGCTCCTCGGCCAATATAAGCACTGTTTCAAAACTTCTCAACCCCTGCGTTCTCATTTCCTTTCCCTAATCCAAACTTTCTTCCCCAAAACTCTTACTTTCCTTCTCTACTCTCCAATGGCTGCCTCCTCCTCTACTACTCCCTCCTTCGATCAGATGGACATAATGGTTGTGATGGACATTCTTAGAGAAAAGTGCATCAAGAACACGGTCTTTGGATCACCTCTGGGCAGCAAATATCTCTGCTTGGGTCCGACATTCTCCATAAGGACTGAGATTGAAGAGGTTCGGCCACTAGATCCATTCTTTCCTATTTGCCTTGGGGAAACTGTGCTGATTCGATCTAGAATCATCCCTGATACCGTGAATGCCTTGAAGACTCCCCAGACATGGCCGAAGCCGCTTTAAGATTGGGAATCTTGGTTACTTCACGTGCTATCACAGTATGAGGAAACCTTGAGAAGATTCAGTATCTATAAGCGCATCAAACTCTCTATTCAAGAGTATCATGCCAATTCGACTCTCCTTCTTGCGATGTCGGTGTTTTGAAGCATGTCGACAAACTCGTTCGTCCTCAGTTGAGGTCCGATGAGCCCAACCATCATGGACATCTCATCTCTGATTGAGTTATTGCCCTTCGATATGGCAATTTATCTAGGTTTTGTCTCCAAGCAACACAAGGATTTTCCTAGCAAGACCACCAAGGCCTACGCTAACTCCATAAAGGCCTACCGCAAGCTTGACAGTCCGATCGATGAATATGAGCATATGTCATTTTTGTTTTTCTGGATCTGTCGCCACCTACAGTGCGTGAATGCCTAACAAGTCACCACAGAGTATGTTACCCTGGTCAAGTAGCTTTCCCAGGGCTATAAGATCGCTCTAGCACTTTATGTGCTCGGCCACTTGTACAGGGGTATCTACTAGATAATCTATAAGGGTCTATACTCTGCAGGAGGACCGATGTGGCTCCTATAGAAGTGGTTTTATGCCTACTTCCGCACCACTCTATTATGTCATATTATGCATGAAAGGAAGTCCTATTCTTCCTTTGGTGATTGGATTCTCCATTCCCTCTAGGAGAGTCTCTAATGCGTAGTCTATCTCACTGCCCTCCTTTCCATAGACAAGAGCAAGAAAAGTTGGAAAGAGCAAGAAAAGTAAGACTTCCATGCCGTTCTCCGAGGGAGAGAAATATGGGCCAGGCTAGCTCACTGGTAAGTTTGAGCTGGATGATGAGGAATTGGCCATCGGTTGCACCAAGAATAGGGGAGTTATCTCCTCGGCCATGATCTCTAGTATGGGAGAACGGTTGAGTAAGGTAAAAATGTTAAGGCCAAGGTCGAATAGTATTATCCCTCATTATTCGCTTGACAGTTTAGCCTTGTCTGGTGTATCCCCTGCCCTCTCACTCACAAGACATGCAACCAACCATCATACGGTCGACTCGTGGTGACTGACGCAAACCTCTACTCTTCCCTCCACTCCTCATTCCGTAAAGGAGCGTACACTCTTGATCTCCCCATCTATCCTAACCTTCCTCCGGCGATGGATAGCTTCCTCGAATGGTGGTAGTGTCACTAGAACAAGTTGTTGGGCGACAGGGATCATATTGAGCTCGCCAGCCAATTCACCTCGCAGTCAGAGGCTCAGAGTAAGAAGAGTGGGTGCTCCATTGACTGCCACACTTGCTAAGAAGACAAGTAAGTCGAAGACTAAGCCAACCGCTTGCTCTCCTCAAGCTCTAATGACCGAGGCTGTTGTCTCAGCAAGCTAACAGGTCATAACATAAAATCCTGATGCTCCTCCGCACACTCCTCAACCTCTGCCAGCCCTAAAGAAGATCTCGGATTTGGGAGCTCTACTTAATCCATCTCCCAAGGCGCCAGTTCTTTCTTTCTAACACGTTAGTCCTCTTAAACCTTCTCCAATAATAGATGATTAACCGCTAGAAGCATCCGTCGGGCCTCGATCAACGGTCGTCAAGTACTTCTTCGATCAAGGCCATATATTCCTTTGAAACAACCTTCAAAACTAAGTATTAGCCCGATCTCTCCATTGCCGACTACTCCAAAGAGATCAAGGAAGGCTTAAAACGTCACCAAGAGGCTCATTTTAATAATCCCCTGCAGTCCTTCCACACTGGTCAGTCAAAGTGCAGGTGGGGTGCCTCCCCCTCAGCCATTAAACGAGAGACTCCCGCTCTAGCTAATGCTTCTCCCTAGAGGACCGACTTCCATAACAGTCAAGGAGATCCCTGCTTCAACTGAGCTTGCGGTTGCTACCATTGAAGTAGTCATGGCCGAAGTAGCGATTGAGGCCGAAGAAATCGCAACGGTAGAGACTGTGGAGATGACCTGATCGAGATGGTTGAGCCCAATCCTCATCCGCCACCTGTTCCAGAACTCACATCTGCGGATAATGCTCCTGCCTTAATCAGCGAAGATCTTCCTCACATAAATGATATCATTTCTTCATTTAAGAGAGTCTTCCCTGGTGAAATGACTGCTAACGAGTCTCCCTCTCCTTCAAGCAATCTGCAAGATGTGAAGGGTGAGCTCCATGGTATCCTGCAAATAAGATTAACAGGGTCCCTTGACGCTGAATCAATCGATAAACTCGACCGATTGGTCGAATCATATTGTGTCTTCTCCTAGTCAGATCTTGCCTTAGTCACCAAGGCATCTACTCTCTAAGAGCTCCAAGGGCTATTAAAGACATGCTATCATATTGGTGTCATTGTCGACCGTCTTGAGGCCGAACGAGCTGTGGCCGAGTCCAGGAGGGCCTCTGTACACACCATTACTCAGGAGCTCACAACCGAGAACACTAGATTGAAAATTTCCTAGGTCGAACTGGATAACCTGGAAGTTAGGATCACAGCTCTAGAGGCGGAGCCAATTGCGCTGAAGTAGGAGTTCACGGGAAAGCATGCAGAACACCTCCAACACAAAAAGAGGGCCATCCATCTGGCTACTATTGTGCATTCTCAAACAGCAGATATCAGTCGACTTTCTCAATTGATGACTAAGAAGGATGCTGCATTGCAAGCCGCAGGTCGGCTAGGGGCGGTTAAGGAAACATTGCAATTATGTCTCAATGGAGTTGTAACTTGTAATTATGTCTCTTTTATATATAAACAGTCGTTTAGCCATTTTTGTATCTTATCACCCCTTTAATTTTCATTCTTATTGTTCGTAACTACTTGCTGACATGTTCCGAAAAGTTTGGTGGGACATGGTGTCACGCCCCGAACTCGGAAACCGGGCTCACAAAATTTTCGATCGCCAAATCCGGCGCCGACAGCCTCCGTAGAACTCCATTCTCGGCTCCCGGTACCCATTCACCAGGTTCTGATCCTGGGATACTACAAGAAGGATTTATAATCATCAGTCTGATTCATAATAAGCATAACCCACGAACAATAACCATAAGAACACCATCACAAAATCCACTAATATAATCATTTGAGTACAATGCTGAAAGGGAAATACATAAATCGAAAATCAAGCTCCAAAAGATCGCTGCATGCTCCAAGCTCAACACTGCTGCACCCTAACATCACCTGCACGCATCTATTGTGCATAAGCTTATAGAAAGCTTAGAGGGTGGTGTAAGTGTGTGCACAAGGTAAGTGCCAAGTATTCAATACAATGCCATCATCATACAAACCGAAAATACTGGTAATCTGTAAATCGTACAATATCGGAATAAGTAGAAATACTGACAAGATCATGAATTATCTGAGTAAGCAGAAATACTGACAAGATCATAAATCATACGATAACAGAGTAAGCGAAAATACTGAATAGTCCATGAGTCAAACCATATCAATGTACACAACACAGGTCAACTATACAAATGAGGAGCCAAATATCAGATGCCCATGATACAACGTAATCTACAATTCTTGATGAGTTCACGTATAGCGTCAGCCGTACTTAGACCATATAAATGCAGAAACACAGTAATCCAAAATACCATAAGCCACGGATGTAATGCAATATGCGGTGCGAATGGAATGACCATGCTGAAGTGTGAAGTCGGGATGATAGTACGTAGTATCGCAGGCTACGGGGTCCACCACAAGGGACTTCTATCCAAACCAGTCCCATACCTAAATTTGGATAGTTAGACTTAATGTGGTAAACTCCTAATCTCAGGTTAGTCGCGCTCCCCAACCGAAATCCTGGCCATTGCGAAGGCACACGTAACAAATAGTTACGCACCACCAACCCGAGTGGATAGTGAATGAATGAATGTATGAATGAGTATGCAACTCCTGCTCACTAAATCCACATATCAATACAGTTCATCTCTGGGATCATCACCGGGGTTTAGTACACTCCAAATGGCACTGCCTCTCTCATAGCAGCACAGTCCAAGTGAGCGTAAGAAACCTCACTATCCGCCTGGCCAATAGTCTGCTAATACCTATCCGGCACGTCGATAACGGATCCATTCACGAGCTGGTCAAACTCAACCTAGTATTGCCCCTTACCCTCAGGCAGGTAAAGCCACACCCCCTCCCAACCGACCACGACACAGTGGGAGACGCGGCCTCCTGGTATTCGGCACTCGGGCGCTCATGTATCCACTCGGTCTCGACGTTGGGGCGTCTCCTGGCCACGGAGGTTTAGGAATTTTCACCCAGGGACATCTATGGCGCCCGTATGCTAGAACCAAACATTTTCGGTGTCCCATTTGGCCATCCACGATATGCCTGTGGAGGCTACGGCCCTGATGTCGCTAGGGCGTACAGTAATCATAATGCGAGATGCATGAGTCATACAATCCAGTCATGCACCAATCCTGCGCATACCGCGTGCTCATGTGAGATAACCTCCGCCTATCAGGGAGTCTCATAACAACATGCTCAATGACATATGCAATGATCAACCACATCTCATAACGAACATGCAGATGATGCGTATGAGCATGTATCATGATGCTATGCTGTCATATACTCATAACTGGTATCAACAACTGGCATCGAAATCGACCTCGACAATGTGGACATTTAACCAACATTACCCTCAAGGAATGACCCACATAGGGCCAAACATATAATGGGCCCACGGCCTCACACAAAGGCCTGATATACAACACAGTGGGTCTTACTCAAGGGACACATATACACAACAGGCAGGCCCTGCTCATGGGCCTAACATACATCACAATGGGCTCCTTCGCCTGGCCCCCAAATGCATCACAATGGGCCTCATCACCTAAGCCTCAATATACATCACATTGGGCCTTAAATACGGGCTGGATACACATCACAATGGGCCTTAAACACGGGCCAGATACACATCACAATGGGCCTTAAATACAGGCCGGATACACATCACAATGGCCTCGATAATCAGAATCGGCAATCAGCCACGATAATCGAAATCGACAATCGGCTATGATAATTGGCCTCGATCAGTAATCAGCCTCGATAATCGAAATTGGCCATTAGCCATGACAATCGGGATCGGCAATCGGTTACGATAATCGGAATTGATTGATAATCAGAATCGACAAATTGGTCACATCAATCGGGATCGATCGATAATCAGAATCGGCAAATCGGTCACGTCAATCGGGATCGATTGATAATCGGGATCGGCAAATCGTCCACGACTATCGGAATCGACCTCGATGATAAGTCGATCAAGGCTTAAGGGGAGGTCACAATGTGGACATTAAACCATCATTGCCCATCAATGTGCTCATTTAACCAACATTACTCCCAAAGGGTGGCCCTCATAGGGCCAAACATATAGTGTGCCCACGGTCTCGCACCAGGGCCTAATATACATCATCATGGGTCTCAATTGCATCAAATGGGCCGATCAAATGGGTTGAATCAAATAGGCCGAATCAAATGGGCCGATTCAAATGGGCCGGTACAAATGGGTCGAGTCAAATGGGCCGAATCAATTGGGTCAGTCGATGGGGCCGAGTCGAATACATCATGCATTCATTACAAGGAATCATTATGGTGCATAAAAAAATGAGTCATATCCAAAGGATCATATGGACCATGCCACAAATGACAATGGTGACAATGATTTCCATCGTTATATTTCTGGTGGGCCCACCACAGTATTTATTTTCCATCCATACTGTTCATAAGGTCACAAGGACCTGAACAGGGAAGGAAAATAAATATTATATTGAATCAAAACTTCTGTAACCCAAAGGGGTTTCAAGGGTGGGCATTCAACACCACTGTGTTTTCTGTAGGATTGTCCACTTGATATTAGATCTGTCTTATTTTAGTCTCAAGCCCAAGGATGAGTTCACCAATTGTATAGACGGTTTGGATAAAACACACGCGGCATGGTGGGCCTGCGTCCAATCTAATGGATGGCTTGGATATGGACTATATACATCAAAAGGAAAGGGGGGTCCACCATCCCACCATATGAACGGTGTGGATAAGACCCACACATCACGTGTGGCCCCTCAAAATTGGATGAACGGTAATGATACAGCACACGCATCATGGTGGGGCCGCATGCACGTCAAATGGATGGATGGCAAGGATACGTCACGGTGGGCTCCACCCGTAAGATGGATGGACGGCTTGGACGTCATGGCTGCTGCACCGTCCAGCAACTGGATGGTACAGATGTAACATACATCATAACGTGGTCCACCTTAACATATATAATATAATATAATATATTATATTATCATATCATATAATATATTATATTATATTACATTATAATATAATCTGACATAAAGAAAAACCACCGTCCAGAGAGTGATGATCTGGACGGTGCAGATCTTATGCTTATATCGTGGTGGGTCCACATGTGTGACCCACCTCTCATTCATATATGCTATATTATATATATATATATATAATATAATATAATATAATATAATATAATATAATATAATATAATATACTACAACATCACGTAATATAATATAATATAATATGTACAGGAACCATGAAAAGCCACCGTCCAGGCCCCTGCATGCTCTGGATGGTGTTGATCTTATGCATAAATCATGGTGGGTCCACATGTGGGAGTGGCCCACCATGCATTTATTATTAATATAAAATATTGTATTATATGATAATATATATATCATATATATGTATGCATACGTGGAGTATCAACGTCCGACGGGCAGTCTGATGAATGGACGGTCTGGATGGGCGGTTGGATAAACCGTATACAGCAGGTGGGGGTCCACGGTCACCAAATGAGTGAACGGTTGGATGGCATATGTAATTTCATGAAAGGCCCACCGTCTAGCCATCTGGACGGTGGGATACAAAACAAACATTAGGGTGGGTTTGGACGACCTGCCGACGTCCTCAGCAGTGGACCCATGTATCTTGGCGGCGTCAATACACCAGCCATGTGCTAGTGTGCGGTACCCAGCAAAACCGCTGGATAGGTGGGTCCCACGTGGGGCCCACCATAGTATTTATTTTCCATCCAATCAGTTGAGAAGGTCATACAGACCCGGATTGAAGAGGAAAAACAAATTTCATAATGATCCAAAACTTCTGCCAACCCAAAAAGGGCTTCAATGGCAGACGTACAACCCTCACTGTTTCTTGTGATGTGGGCCACCTGAGCCCCTCATATAGCTGATTTTTGGGGGGCCCAGTGTCCCAAAAGGGGACCTACCAAATGCACGGGGATGATGATCAACACACATCATGGTGGGGCCCACGGTTGGGACCGTGGGTCCCTGCCCGCCGTCAACCGTAGCGTCCAGCTGTTGCAACAGCAGCAGCAACGCCAGCTACTTTGATTTTTTATTATTTTTTGAAAATAGTAATTTCATGGTTTTTCTGATGTGGGGTCCGCATCAGGAGAATCCGACCTGACGGTTCGGTTCTATGGCTCAAGACAGCCTGAATGAGCCTAATGTTCGATGTGTTTTGGTGTATAGAAATATCAAAGTGGGTTTTAACGGTAAAAACTACTGTTTTCCACGCTATGGCTTGACAGAAAATCGGATTGGCTTCATATATCGGCTCAACGCCTAAAATGAGCTTGGGAATGGAATGGACGGCGTGGATTTGATTCATATATCAAAGTGGGGCCTACATGAACAGCCCACCCAAGGCTTGGAATTAAGCTGATATTTTTGTTTTCATTGCTGGACGGTATACACACCGTCAGTTCACACTTCACTAAGCAGCCACGTCTAGCATCCTTGGACGCTGGACGGTTTGGGTAACACACACACACTCATATATATAGCCCCACCTATAGGCATGCTACAGGTGGGCCACCAAGTGGTTGGATGGCGTAGATAAGACACATCAAGGTGGGATCCATCATCACATAAAAATTAAAAAGAGAGGGAGAGAAAGAAGCACCCACCTCTCATTCTTCTTCCTCCCTAGTCTTCCAATGCTCCAAAAGTGTTCCTTTAATGGTGAAGATGATGATCCAAGGGTGGAGATGAGAGATAGGGTGATAGGGAGTGGGCCACACATGGCTCTTCTCATGGAGAGTTTGGACGTTTCCTCTCCTTGGGAGTTGCTTGGGAGGGTGAGAAATGAGAGAGAGAGAGAGAGAGAGAGAGAGAGAGGAGTGGTGATGGAGTGGAAAGGAATGGGGTCTTTTGACTTTTGTAAGAAAAGAATGGGCTAAGCATGGGTTGCATTGACCTTGGGTAAGGAAAGGTAAGGGTGAGTGATGGCTTGTGATGGGATGTACTTGACTTATGATTGATGGATTGATGTGACATTTGATGTGATTGATGGGACTTTCTCTTGGGAATTGCAACTCGCGGTGTTTTCCTCGTACTGAACGCGAGCCTACATCTCCTGGCCCGAGTATCGCCTCGGCGCGTAATACATGGCGTCGGAACCGCGGTGACGGCGCGGTCGCAATGGTGCAAGTTTTGAGTCGAGTCGACTCTGATATATAAGACATGACTTAGGATCGTGCATAAATGCCGGTAACAGATCGCGGGTTGTCGGAATTCGACCGAGATGGCCGCGGAAGCCTAGGGAACGGTACGATCTAAGATGCGGGCCTTACACATGGGTTGCTTTCGAACTTTATGCCTTAAGTGTTTCACCTTCCCAACCATTTGGAACACATACCGGTTTTCTAGCCATGATCACTTTAGATCGCGGGTGCCTTAGACTGCCTATTTAAACAACATTTGGTGCTTGCTCGAACTCACATCATCTTCCTTTTACATTCCTCACTCTCTGTCCATGGCTTCTAATTCTTCCTCCCTCATTGCAAGTGTTGAACGGTATTTGAAGGATATTTTCGAATGGGGTTTAAAAGAATACTCCCATTCCTCCCTATTGTTTGATGCCAATGGTTTTGCGATGTATGCTTCATCCGCGGCCAAATTAGATGCAAAACTTGGAAAGCTAGTCCATATGTTGAAGCATCTGTACATTATGGGAGATCGATTCTGCGAGCTGACCTTTGCTAACCAAATGAATTCAGAATACCTTTGAAAACAGGCTTCGGCTAAGGAGGAATCTATAGCAATGAGCGGAAAACATGAAGTATCCTGATACGGATGATTGTAGTGCGTTCAGATGCATCAATTCAACAACACCATGCTGAGGATGTTACAGTCCTACCGAGATGGATTGATGGAGGAATTAAAGGAGTAGGAATGCACTTACTGTCACACCCCAAACTTGAAAACCGGGCTCATAAAATTCTCGATTGCCGAATCCAGCGCCGACAGCCTCCGCAGTACCCCATTTTCGGCTTCTGGCACCCATACACCAAGTTCCGATCCTGGGATTCTACAAGGAGGATTTCAAACATGATTTTGATTCATAATAAGCATAACTATAAGCATAACCCAAGAACAATAACCACAGGAACACCATCACAAAATCTACTATGATAAAAAAAAACTTTACGGTACGATGCTGTGAAGGGAAATACAAGATAAGAATAATGGAAACGCCTGAAGCTCAACTGCACGCTCCTGCTACGACTAAGCTATGGCTGCGTCCTGGCGTCACCTGCACGCATCAATCGTGCATAAGCTTATAGAAAGCTTAGTGGATGGTGAGAGTGTGTGCGCAATATGAGCGTACTCAGAATGCTATATCAGAGTAATGCGGAATCATGCTGATGAGTACATGAATGCAATCAACCATACCAAGGCTATGCGGTGCAAGATATGAATGTTATCGGCCATATCAAGACCATGCAATGCGAGATGCAACTCAAGCATGCAAATCCTCATACAAATCCACATATCAATGCAGCTCATCACTAGAGCATCAAATATTAGTACAGTTCTCACTTTGGATAATCACCGGGGTTTAGTACACTCCAAATGACACTGCCCCTTTCTCAGGCGCGCAGTCCAAGTGATCGTAAGAAACCTCACTATCTGCCTAGCCAATAGTCTGTCAATACCTATCCAGTACGTCGATAGCGGACCCATTCATGAGCTGGTCATACTCAACCTAGCAATACTCCCTACCCTCAGGCGGGTAAGGCCATACCCCTTTCCAATTGACCACAACACAATGGGAGACGCGGCCTCCTGGTGTTCGGCCCTCGTGCGCTCATGTATCCACTCGGTCTCGACGTTGGAGTCATCTTTTGGTACCATCGGGTTTAGGAATTTTCACCCAAGGACATCTGACCCCCCCGATGCTAGTAACAGTATTTTCGGTGTCCGATCCTACCATCCACGATGTGCCTGTGGAGGCAACAACTCTAATATTGCTAGGGCATACAATAGTCATGTCATATAAATGTGAAGTGTATGAATCACACTATCAGTCATGCAGCAATCCTGCATGTACCGTGTGCACATGTGGGGCAACTCCGCCTATCAGGGAGCCCATAAACAATCTGCCCGAAGGCATATGCTATGATCAGTCACTCCTCATATCAAGCATACATGTGATGCGTATGAGCATGAGTCATGGAGCTATACTAAACATGTTATATGGTGGAATCTATCCATAACAAAGATGGGCTTAGACGGCTTACACACTACAAGTTTGGGCCTATCAATGGGCCTTAGGGAGAGTTACAATGCAGACATTTAACCATTATTGCTCCCAATGCATAGCCGCCATAAACATAATTACATACATCATGGTGGAATCTCACATCACAATGGGCCTCATATACATCATATTTGGTCCACACAAAGGCCTCACATACGTCTCATTGGGCCTCACTCATTGTCCTTATATACATAACATTGGGCCTCAAATATGTTTCAATGGGCCTCATATACATCGAGTGGGTGCATCACGTGGGCCGCTCCAATGGGCCAACATGCATCAAATGGGCCGCACCAATGGGCCTCATATACATCAAATGGGCCGCATCATGTGGGCCTCAAATACATCAAATGGGCCGCATTATGTGGGCCTCAAATACATCAAATGGGCCACATCATGTGGGCCTTAAAATACATCAAATGGGCCGCATTATGTGGGCTGCACCAATTACACCATTCATCTATTTTTTTATAGAGATCATTCTAGAGTATTATCCAAAAAAAAAAATGAATCATACCCAAAGGATAATCTGGACCATACCACAAATGACAGTGGTCATAAAGAGTTCCACTGTTAAGATTCCAGTGGGCCCACCACAGTATTTATTTTCCATCCAGTCTGTTCATAAGGTCATAAAGACCTGAATTAAGAGGATAAACAAATATCATATTGGTCCAAAACTTCCATAACCCAAAGGGCTTCCAATGGTGGGCGTTCAAACCCACTGTTTTTACAGTGTGATCCCCTTAATACTAGATCTGTCTTATTTTTTTCCCAAGCCTTAGGACTGGCTCACCAAATGGATAGACGGTTTGGATGAATCACATGTATCAAGGTGGGGGTCCACATACGTGGCCCACCAAAGAATTGAATCTGCTTCTAAAGACGCGATCACCAAATGGATGAACGGTTTGGATGGAAAACATCCATCATGGTGAGGCCACTGGCTATCCAGCAGATGGACGGCCAAATACTGCCAAGTGGATGGACGGTTTGGATGAATCACATCCATCATGGTGAGGCCGAACATGACACCATCCATATGGACGGTGCAGATGAAGCACGTCCAGCGATGGTGGGTCCCACCAGATAGATGGATGGCGTGGATTTATCCCCACGTACAGCAGCCTAGCTGCTGCCACCATGGGTGGGTCCCACGTGGTGCCCCACCTCCATATACATACATATATATATATATATAACATATGTATATATATTATTTATATATGATATTATTATTATTATTTATTTTTTTAATGGTCCAGCGTCTAGAGGGTCTAGACGCTCTGGACGGTGTGGATTTAATCCACATCATCATGAGGGTAGGCCCCACCGTCCTGGCCCCTGAATGGTGTGGATCTAATGCATATACCATGGTGGGCCCACATCTGTGGCCCACATCGGCTTCAGATCAAGCTGATACTTGTGTTTTCCTTCAATTAGGCCCGTCCAAACAGACTGCCATGTGGGCTCACTCGGTGGACAGCATGGATGAAATACTTACTTCATGGTGGGCCACACACATACACACACACACCATCCATACAATAGAGAGAGAGAGAGAGAAATGGGGATGGAGGGACCTCGCCACTATGGGCCCCTCTCTTATACAATGCATATATCAAGTGGGTCCCACAACAAGTGGGCCCTTAGAAATTTGAAATTTAACGGTGGATCACCCACCTATTGGCCTTCTTAGCTCCTTGGACTCCTATGCTCCTTGTCTTTGATCTTGATGGAGGTTGATGAAGAATAGAGGGTTGAGATGGGAGATGAGAGGGTAGGAAAGTGGGCCACACTTGGCTTTGGAAAAGCTTGGAAGTTGGGTGCTTTCTCTTGGGAGTTGGAGAATTGTTAGAGAATGGAGAGAGAAAGAGAGAGAGAGAGAGAGAAGAATGATAGATTGATAAGGAATGGTGGAATGGGTGTTGTAAGGAATGGGGATGGGAAGGTATGGGTTTGGTTGAACTTTGGGTAAAAGAGAAATGGGTGGGGAGAGAGAGAGTTGACTTGGGGAAAAGAGGGAATGGGTGCTTGTACTTGTGATAGGGTGAGGTGGCATGGGGGTATAGATGATGTACTTGACTTGATTGATGTGACGGATCGTAGAGATTCTCTGGGAATTCGCACGCACCGCGTTTTCCTTGAAATAAACGTGGGCCTATATCTCTTGGCCCGGGTATTGGATCGGTGCACGAGTTGCGGTCGCTAGGATACAAGTTTCGAGTCGAGTCGACTCCGATATGTAGGATTGACTTAAGATCGTCGGATACAAGTCGAGGGTTGTCGAAATTCGATCGGGAGGACCGCAGAAGCCTACGGAATGTTACGGACTAGGATACGGGCCTTACACTTACTTCGCCAAGGAGATGGACAGTATAGAGGATCTTGCATTCCTGGATATACAGATCACCCTCTATCAGGCATGGTCGAAGGCAAGCTTCAGTGCTAAGAGGGCGGCCGAGGACGTGGTTTCCTCAGCGCCCTTTGGTTGATCAGTTGCTCCATCTCCTGCCACTCATTATTGAAAAAGTGGCCAATTGGGCTTTATCACTGGAAAAGAATGAAGTGGAAATGGAAGCCCTCCTTGAAGAGTTCGGGAGTATGAAGATTTTCCGCTTGACCTATTTTAAGCTTCCTATTCATGTTTTCCTTCTGTTGCAATGTGATCAATGACCTATGGAGCAGTGAATAAATTCTTATGCTAATGAAATTGTCTTGTTTTTCTTAGGACATATGATGTACTTCTCTTTTAGTAATGCATCTTAAGTGTTTATCTAAAGGATTCTTGTCGGTATCTTGGCCATCAGCTAAGCTTTTGTGCTACCATACAAAAACACAGAACTTAGCCATTTCTCTTCTTTTCTTACATACGCTGACTCGACCCTAGTATGGACACCATGTTTTCTGAGGGGATCCCATTTATTTCACTACATTCACCCATGATCTCAAAGACGAATTGACATGGTAGCCATGGGTCTCGAGTTCTCAATGTCACACCTTATCCAATGTGCATTAATGGTTGAATCTCATGCCTATAAAAGCACCCCTTAGGATTTGAAATGCATCACGAGCGCGAACAAAGAACTCCGCAAACACTACATTAGACAACATGGATCTTCTTTCTTTACCCATAAGATCATAAAAGAAATTTTTGCAAAAGGGCTCGACTCCTCTCTCTCTTCTCTTCTACATGACCCTTATCCATTTCTCAAGGACGATGTTGAGTTACTCAAAGATCGCAGGCCTCCATAAGAGGTTCTAAAGATCCATTTGGAACTTCAGTAGCTTGGAGAAGAATACTTCAGGGCTGACCATGAGTTTGAATGCTACACTGCTTCACTGCAGCATTTGTTTGCCCTCAGTGTCGAATCTAGAACTCTCTCAGCCCACCATTAAGCGGCTTAGAAGAATCAACTACACTGGAATCAGCGACATCGCTTTAATAAGGAGATGTTGCGGTCGATGCAGGTTGTGTTCAACAACCTATCTGCCGACCTCATCAAGGCCCATTGTCTCTACCCAGACCGTGATCGGCTCGAGAATGAGGAGCTGGTCACATTCATCAAGTCCTAAATAATGCTCTACCGGGGTCGTGTGGATTCCAGCAAGGCCGAAAAGAAGTCGACCGATTTGGAGTGTGTGGCTCTCGACTGACGTCTCGCGATGATCGCCTGCTCCTCCGAAGAGCTCGTGAGCCAGCATGCCTCATGGAGTGAGAGACGAAAGATGGTGGCGAAGGTGAAGGCGTTGGTTGCTGAGAGATTTGAAAAGTTCAAATCAACTCACTCGTAGTTCGACCGCTCGACTTGCCAATTTTTTTCTCTCTTTTTGTTTTTATTTCCCTGTATTCAACTGGCCTTTATTCCATGGCTTTTATATAAATGAACTACGTATTTTGCTAATTCTCCTTGATCTAACTTTTGACAACTTCCCATAGTGAAGGAAAGCGGAGTTTTAAGAATAAACCATTTATAAGAGCCTTTGCAACCTTCCCGTCTATGTCCTTCACGACATATGCTCCTCCCTTGAGGACTTGCTCAATGACATACGACCCTTCCCATGTGGGCGACTACTTTTTACCAAGGGATCGGTCCTTCAGTACCATTTTCCAAATTATATCATCTACCTCGGAAGACTTTCCTTTCACCATTTTGTTATATGTACGTGCCATGACTGCTTTGTTGGCAATGATCGAATCTAAGGCCCTCATACGGACCTCATCCAGCTCCTCGAGCTTGACTAATATTGCCTCTGTGAACTCTGGAGGAGTTAACATGGCCTGATATGCGGTTCACAATGATGGTACCGTGATTTCTAGGGGCACGACCGCATCATGTCCATAAGTCAATGGGAATGGGCTCACCCCAGTACTGTGCGAGGTGACGTTCTGTAGGCTCAGAGAACCTCGGACAACTTGGTATGCCATTCTCGGAAATTTTCTTGGATAATTTTCCTCGTGATGTTCTTGATTACCTTATTCCTAGCCTCAGCTTGGCCATTAACCTGAGCATAATATGGGGTTGAATGTAAAAATTTTATACTGTATCTATTAGGCATCGCTCGCACTTTCTTTGCCGAGAAAGCTACACCTCGGTCCATGATAATGGACTCTGGTATCCCAAAATGGTGGATAATGTTAGTTTCAATAAACTCAATAATCTCTCGGTGGCGATTCCTCTCATGGGCTTTTCTTCTACCCACTTAGTAAAGTAATCGGTCGCTACGATGATGAATGAGACAATGGGAGTCGAAGGTGGGTGTATTTGACTGATCAAATCGATCTTTCATCCTCGGAACAACCATGGCTTTATTATGGGATGTATTTCGGTCGCATGTACATGTGAAATCGGTCCATTCCTTTAGCAAGCTTCATTGGCTTTTGCATACAAGATGCAATCAGCCATCATCGTCGGCCAAAAATATCCATGACACCTAAGTGTAAGTTTCATCTTTCTTCCGGCCTGATGGGCCCCACAAATCTCTTCATGCACCTCTTCCATGGCTAGCATAGCTTCCTTCTTTGACAAGTACCGAATTAAAACTCCATTGGCACCCTTTCGATACAGCTCGCTGTCGACCATTATGTAATTCGTGGCCAATCTTTGTATGTTTCTATCAGTCCTGGTACGTGGACTTTGCAAATAGCCCATGAGAGGAGCCCTCCAATCCTCCTCTATTTCTGTCTGGCAGATTTTTATCGTTCTTTCTCTCTAAAAAAACATAGGGTAAGGATCTCCTTTGGATCGTGATCGACTGCTTGGCCAAACCTCCCAAGGCGTCGAGCCATGTAGCTAACTGTGTCATTTCGTTAGCATCCGCATTATGTTCCCTAGTAATATGCATCAATTCGACTTCTTTAAATAGGTCGAGTAACTAGACCGCTAAGGCATAATATGGTACTAAAGATGGGCTAATGCATTTAAATAGTCCCGCCATTTGATTTATCACCAACTGTGAATCTCTTATGACAGTCGCAGTCTTTGCGCTCAATTCCAATAATAGCTCCAGGCTGATTATCATATCTTCATATTTAGCATGATTATTAGTACAATCAAACTCTAATTGGAAGGAGAATTCTTACCGATTTGCATTAGGAACAACCAAGATCACCCCAGCCCCAAACGCATCATGTGTCCTTGTTCTATTAAAGATCAACTTCCATGGTGTGAGTTATACACAATATAGATCAAGCATGCTTGGCAAAATTTGTTCCTGTAAGTCTAAAGGGTGATCGGCCAAAAAGTCGGCTATGCTTTCTGTAAGAAGTAATGGAGATCAAATTCAGAAAAAGCCAACACCCATTTACCAATTCGACAGCTTAAAATCGGCCAGTTCAGCATATATTTCACTAAATTGGTCACTAATATTACATTTACTCTCTCGGCCAACAAGTAATACCTCAACTTGGTGGCCGTAAAATACAATGACAAGCAAAATTTTCAATGGCCGAATACCATCTCTTAGCGTTGATAAAAGTTTTGCTCATGTAGTAGATAGCGCACTCCTTTCTATTATTATCATCTTGGGTTAAAAGGGCTCCAATTAACTCTGATGAAGCTGCAACATATATCTTGAGCAGTCGATCTTTGATCGATGACATCAACACGGGCGACTTCATTAGATATTCCTTAATCTTGTCAAAAGTCAGCTGGTGTTTTTCATTGCAAACAAATTCGAACCCCTGCTTTAATTTTATCAACGAAGAAAAAAAATGTTAGACTTACCTGCACAGTTAGATATAAATCTCCTCAAAAATTAACATGGCCCAAGAATATTTGTAGTTCAGCCTTGTTTCTTGGCGGCCGATCATTAATCATGGCCTGAGCCTTGGTGTAATTTACTTCAATCCCTCTTTAGTGTACGAGGAATCCTAAGAAGTTACCGACCAAGCCCAAAGCACATTTCAAAGGGTTCATCTTCAATTTATGGAGCCTCAATCGCTCGAAGGACTTGTGCAAGTGGACCAAATGCTCCATTGCATCGGTCGATTTGACTACTACGTTGTCCATATAGATTTCCATAAAGCGACTGATCACATCATAGAAGATAGCATCCATTGTCCTTTGGTATATGGCCCCTGCATTCTTTAATCTGAAAGGCATCACTACCCAACAATAATTTCTCAATGGACCTGGACACTTGAATGCCATCTTTGGCACATCGTCTAATGCAATGTAGATTTGGTTATATCCATAATGTCCATCCATAAAGGACACAATCCTATGTCTAGCAGCTCAATCGATGAGCTAATCGGCCACCGGCATGGGATATTCGTCCTTCGGTGTAGCCAAGTTTAGATTTCTAAAGTCGATACATACCCTTAACTTACCATTCTTTTTCATCACTGGGCCCACATTTGACATCTATTATGCATATTTGATCGGTCTGATAAAACTGGCATTCAGAACTCGCTCTATCTCTTCTTTGATCTTAAGGGTAACCTCGGTCGTCATCTGCTTAGGCAGCTATTTGCATGGTTGATAAGCTTCTTTCGTGGTAATTTGTGCTCAACCAGGGATCGATCAAGTCCTGGCATTTCATGGTAATCTCACATGAAGCAGTCGACAAACTCTAAGAGTAATTTCACTAATTGCTCCTTCTTAGGAGGATGTAACAGCTCGCTTAAGAATGTTGGTTTTGAATCCTGTTCCATACCCAGATTGATCTCAACTAACGGATCTTGGATCCTGTTCCATTCCCAGAGTAATTTCACTAATTGCTCCTTCTTAGGAGGATCTTCCTTTCCTTTTGACACTTCTTCAAATTTAATACTGTCTTCCTCGGCCGATTCTTCCAACTCGGTTAAATTCACAAAACAGTCTTCGTTGGCTTCCCCTAGGTTTTCTTCAAGCTTTTTTATTTTGGTCCCGAAGTCGGCTCAATTTGCCTCATTCCTTGGCATCCTGATCATGGGATCTCTTCAATGCTGCAGTGGAAGGCCGAACGACCTTCGGCCAGGCATCATTGGTTCTAGTGATCTCTGGAATAGCCGGCACAATGTTGTCTGGGTTCTTTTTTACTGTAATCCTAGTAGCGCAGCCGAACTTATTTCTCTTAGTGAATCTGATAGGTCCCACTTCTTCACTATAGTAATAACCTCATTGGCATTTGATGTGGCCAAGAAAGGTTTGGTTTTAGCCAGCAATAGCTTGACCTTGTTTTGGTTCCAAAAAATCACAAACTGGTGGAGAGAGGATGTGATGCATGCAAAAGAATAGATCCAATCTCTCCCTAATAGTGAGTTATAGCTTGACAAAGTATCCACCATAAAAAATAGTGCCCAAATCATTTTGGTGCCCACGACTAGATCAACCAGCAAGACACCGTGTGTGTTCATAACATGGCCGACAAAATTGTTAACGGCCACTTCTGATGGGATTAGATCGGTCATGGTCTTTCCTAACTCGGCCATCATTCTCCATGGCAACAAGTTCACTATAGTGCCATTATCCACCAAAATTCTAGTGACAGGCCATTCGTCCAGATGAGTTGATATGCACAACCGCTTAAGGAGTTGTGTCATGTCATGGGTGGGCTTATCGATAATTACCCTTTTGGATACACCCCCAGCCACAATGGTAACTTTATTTACATGTCGTGCTTTGTCAAGTTCAGATTCACTTTCCTTGCTCTCTTCGAACAAGAAAGAAGCATGTTGTATGATCACTGGAGGAGCATATTCTTCTACATCTTTGGCCATTCTGTTTGGTTGAGTGGGCCTCACGTGAAAGTTGGATGGTAAGATGAAGACCATATTGCAACGAAACGTCACTGGAGGCAACGAACCAAATACAATTTCACCACTTGAATTTTGCCCCCTAGTGTTTCAGATCCAATCTCATCATTCTAATTAAAGTATTAATCAACCTCGAGTCCAACTAATAGACCTACGGCGAGGAGATCTTCAGAGTGTCAGTGGTCGATGAGAGTTCATTAGCCAGACATTCCTCTATTGGGAAGCAGTCTTCGCTAAGGTAATCTAACAAATTACTGCAGTTATCTTCATCTTTAAGATCGCCCGACTGACCTGAATCATCAAGGGCATCTGGACCCTCCTGTAGCGTAGTTGGTAGTACTGCTTTGACCGTGTTTACGGTCTACTATTCATCAGAAACAGGGATCTTCCTAAAAGGATGGGGCATTTTATCTTTTGGTCAAGGGAGCGTCCTTTCCCCTTCCAATTTCCTTCTAGCGACAGCTCGCTATCTTTGCCATCGACACTTCTGGGTCCTTATCAAAGCTTTTGGTATTACTGAAAACTTTGGGTGGGTGGCTCATTTCCATACCCCTTCATGCATAGTAGGGTTTTGACTATCTTTGGCAAAGGCAAACCCCATTGCGAACAATGTTCAAAGGCTGAATGCGGAGGATGATGACGGTTGGGACCATGATTGCAATCCTCCCTTTCTTTCTTATGAGAGTCTCCTACCTAGGACACAATCTCCCGAGCATACCAATCACATATTCAAGGACCTTGGTGTCTTCTTCTGATGGTGATCGACCGATCATCTCGAGGATGGGGAACCCACCGGTGCCCTTGCACAGGTCAGCCAGGCATTCTTCGCTAACCATCCGAATCGAGATCAATCTTCGGTCATGGTTGGTTCCTGAGATTGGCAGTGACCATGTTCACCTTAATATTGGCTGGGAATGGGTCAGTGTTGATCAACATTGCATCTTCACCGTTTTATGGGAATTTCAATAGCCCACGGTCGATGTGGTCCTGAATGACATTCCTGAACATAACACACTTGTTAGTTGAGCGGGACCGAGTTCCATGCTACTTGCAGTACTCGATCTTCTGTAATTCATCGGCTGATGGTATCCTATGATTTATAGGAATTTTAATAAATTTCTTGGCCAACAAAATATAAAATATCTCATTGGCTCGGGTGATATCAAAGGTGTACACCTTCTGAGTCTTTTGTGCAGTTGAGGCGATCGACTCCGCTTTAACCAATGCTAAACATACCAATGGGTTCTTGGCCACTACTTTAGCAATCGCAATCTCATAATTAGGGTCATTGTAATATGTCCCTAGTGATGAGTTCTTCTGCGTAACCTTTTCTTGCAGGAGCTCCTCGTAATGAGAGACCTTTTTAGTCAGGTCATATAAATCAACAAAATCTGTACCAACGAATTTCTTATGGAGCTTATATTCCAGTCCGTCTTGCGCCACTTGCACAAACCCAGCCTCAGTCATGACCACTTTACAGTGGCTTTTTACCTGCTAAAACCAAATAATATAACTTTCGCATGATTCCCCATGCAACTGTCAGTGTGAGATTGGCCATGAAAATCTCCCTGTTTCTGGAAAAGAACTAAGCATGAAATTTTTCTTCCAACTCCTGCCAAGTATGTATTGAATTTGGCAGCAAGTTTGAGTACAAAGTGAAGGCCGATGCGGTCAATGAGTGATAATTGTAAACTTATAGTAATCGTTGTTGGCCAACTCGCCATACTACATTGTGAACCGGTCGACGTACTCAATAGTTGACTGACCAGGCTCTCCCGAGAACAAGAGAAAATCTAGTCGATAATTTCTTGGCAATGGATATTGCCGATCTACCCACTTGGGATATGGTTTGTGATATGCGAGAATAGCGTTGCGGCTGAGCACTTGGCCACCAACTTCTTGAACAATTTGTATTATCTGGTCATGTTCCTCCCACTGAGGCTCTAAGCATGGTGGGTGATCTGGACCAAACAGGTTAAGATTAACTTGGAATCTAAGGCCCTTTTGTGGATTGAAATTACCTGGCAATCCATGATTCCTATTTTCGAGTACAAAATTACTGACTTCCCACTCAAGTCGCTTAACTTCCAGAGGAGGTGGCGCATTTCTTACTTCCAAGGCAGGAACCAGTGGTGAGTTACATTGTAGAGGCAGCATTGGCGACAACGAAACCACGTTGCCAACCGAACTTCCATCGACATTATGTGTTGCTAGTGGTGTTCGTTCCATTCTCAAAGTCACTAGTCGTTGCATGGCTTTAGTCTAGCTAACCTTATAGCAATTAGTGCTCTCGACCTGAATACAGAATTGTTCCCATTGAGCTCCTTCGTATTCTTGCACCATTTGAACCGATACGTCCTCACTTGGAGGTGGTGCGGTCAGTGTTGAGGGCTCAACCCCAACAATACGGGCAATCCTTTTATGCATATTTAGCAATATCATACTAGTCATCTAGAAACAATGTCCCACCATGCATGCCAGAAAATTATTCGTCATTGTTTTCTGCACTAGGTATGCAGGCGTGCCAGAATTGGAATTGCGGCTCTAAATTGAACCGAACAACAATGACCTCGAACGCCAAGGTAGGCAGACCCGTAGTGTATAACCAAGATCTGGATAGATCGGTCGCCTATTCAGCCACTCGCTCAATGTATAAATTGGATCAAGTGATATTCAAAGGGTGGGGTTCGTCCTCTTATGATGAGTTGCACCTTTGCCTTCCGTACGAAAAGAATTTTCGATACAGATGAAATGAAAATGAGAAAGAGATCCTTATGATTAACTGCGAAAAACAGGTCAAAGACGTTTCCTCAATAGATGATTTGAGTCCAGCGTGCGAGCGTAGACTCGAATTATAACTAGAATTACCGGCTACTTATTTATCGCTACGGATTACACTAAGGAATGTAAATCGACAAGCTTGGAAAGTAGAGATTAGGCTAAGAAAATATAATTTGCTTAACACGAAAAGAAAACAATTACACTGAGGAATGTAAATCGATAGGATAATTTGAAAGATAGATTTGGTTTGTTTGGGTTGGTGTGAGACCCTTTTCTTTGTTACATTTCTCTTCTATTTATAGCTTTGATCTAGTCATCTGGATCCTTCCCACGTCGAAAGGAAGGAGGTGGATTAGAGCTGCAATATCCAAGATTGTTAGACTCATAGGGCCGCATCCGAATAAGAATGTGTTAGTGGATGGGCTCAAGAATGTTGACACCATTGTAAGAAGAGTAGGGTCTGATGCATATTTGTATATGAAAAGTTTGATGCACTCGTAAATGTCAAAGTTCTTTCATATCACCTCATATTGGGAAGAAATGCGAGATCATTGAACATCCTATTTTGGCAGTGGTTTCGCCCACAATCAAGGGTTCTTTAGAGCATTGGACCGCTCCGAGACAGATTCAGATTGAATTAGTAAGGTTTCACCCGAGTAGTTGGGAAATATATGGTCCATCATACTAACTTCATCAGTATCGATCCCAGGGAAGAATGCTAGTCTCATACAATAATAGTATCCAATTGGCAATTTGAAGACTATTTTATTGGAAAACTTCTCAAAAAGAGCATCCATTACAATGACCAAGTTGTCGTGATGGAAAGATAGGGCAAAAGATGATGAGGCGGCCATTGTTAAGGTTGAAAAGAGAAGGAAGGAATTAGAAGTTGGGGAAGAATGATGAAAGAGAAAGTATGGAGTGAAAAGAATGTTTGAAATAATGCTTGTATCAGCCGATGAGATGAAGCATTTATTAGGGCATCATTAAAATTTTGTTTTGTACGATATGAGTACACGCGACGCAATGGGGTTAGCCCTTCTTTCGAAAAAGGATGGTTAGAACTGACGTGTAGGGCTATATCGGTCAGAGATGGTTGATATGGCATTGCCATGTGTGCCGAAAGACTGTTACATTAATGAGGGGTCACACATCGTTTCACCTTTTTCCAAAGGCGAAATGATGTGGGGGGCAATGTTCATCCCCATTGTTACTAATTCTTGCGAAAGTCAATCAGAACGAGTTACGTGTGATCTGGATGGATTTATTTTTTTTACACATGCACACACACCCCACACACTCACGCTAGTGGAATTTCACCACCTATGGATACACGAACCCTTGACCAGGTGTTGAAACTCCTGAGAGTCTACCACCCAAGCAAGAGTAAGGATCCAAATCTGGATGGATTTGCATGGTGTATTCGAAGATATTTGGGGATATACAAAGAGGATTCTACGATAATACAATTAGAGTGCATCGAGTGACGCCACATTATCCATTAAGCAGTCGATTGAATAATGATCGTGTAGAAGTAGCTACAAGACATATGACAGGAATAGAAGGAAGGAGGGTTAAGATGTGTTAAACAATTATAGCAACCATCAGAACGTGGGAACGATACAAATGGGCGGATTGATGCTATAAATAGCAAAGGAATTTAGTAGGAAGATTTTTCTCGTACAAACCCAATCAAACCCAATACATCTTTCAATTATCTGTCATTTACATTCATTAGGGCCTGTTTGGTTTTCCATAATACAAGTAAATTGCTATAAATCATTGTAAAAAAGTAATTATTACATTCTTTCACCTATTTGGAAACGAGTGAGTAATTTCACCTAGGAAACCGGTCCAAAAATGTTGACTTAAATTCGTGGTCCACACCATAATGTATATAATATATCCATGTCGTCCATCTGTTTTATTAGAATATTTTAAGGCTTTATCCGAAAAAATTAGGAATATCTAATGTTCAATTGGCCCACATGAAAGGAAATAATGGACTTAATTTGTCCACCGTTGAAAGTTGATTCTTTTATTGGGCCCATGTTGAGGTTTATTCACCATCTAACCCGTTCATAGGGTCACATGGACATGGATAATTGAAAAATATAAATATAAGCTTGATCTAAAATTTCTAAGGGCCTCAACAAGTTTTTAATGGTAGGCATTTAATTCTCATAATTTCGTGTGGTGTGGTCCACTTGACCTTTGGATTTGCCTAATTTTTGGGCTCATGCCTTAAATTCATTTGGCATAATGAATGGGCGGTGTGGATAAGCCACACACATTATGGTAGGCCCCATATTTATTTTACAAATTCCTCGATTTGAGTGCTGAAAAAGTAACCAGTCAAGTCAACATCGGGAAAGATGAAGGTAGATGAAGGTAATTACCTTGGTAAGTAATGATTACTCATTTATAACGTAATTACACTTGAGCCAGAAAACCAAACAGGCCCTTAGTGTAATTACTTTACTGTTTTGCTAATCAATTACATTTTTTAGTATAATCTTTGACTTTTTGCATACTGTTTACATTCCATAATGTAATACATAGTTAGAGGTGTACACAAACCGTGCTAGCCCGGTTAACTCGCTTGACCCGGCCCGAAAAAACTTGACTCGGCCCGACCCAGAACTGAGTTCAGGTCAGGACGGGCTAGTTTTTGCAGTCCGAAACCCGACTCGACCTGTCCCGACTCGGCCTGACCCGTCCCGACTCGCCATACGTGTATATATATACCCCTTTAAGAAAATCCCTAGGTCGCTTTCCCTTTCCCATTTGAGAAAACACCCGACCCCATCCGTCCCCACCAAACCCTCTCCCCTGCTCGCTCTCTCCCTGCCCAACCCCACCAAATCTCTCTCTCTCTCTCTCTCTCAGCTCTCTCTCTCTCTCGTCCGACCAGTAGAGGCCGTCCGCCTCTCTCTGATCGTCCGACCAGCAGAGGCCGTCCGCATCTCTCTGCTCGTCCGACCACCAGAAGTCATCCGCCTCTCTCTGATTGTCCGACCAGCAGAGGCCGTCCACATCTCTCTGCTTGTCCGACCACTAGAAGTCGTCCGCCGTGAGAGGCTGTCCGCTCTCTCTGATCGTCCGACCTGCAGAGGCCGTCCGCCTCTCTCAGTCTCTACTTGTCCGACCACTAGAGGCCGTCCGCCTCTCTCTGCTCGTCCGTCTGTCCAACCGCCAGAGGACCTCCGCCTCTCTCTGCTCGTCCGTCCGTCCAACCGCCAGAGGACCTCCGCCTCTCTACTCTTCTCGCCATCCGTCCAGCAGAGCTCGCTCATCTTTCCATCTAACTGCAACGAGTATGATTTCTCTCTCTCTCTCTCTCAGTGTGAATTCTAAATCTCTCTCTTTTTTGTGTTTATTTCATAATAATAGGAGATTCTTAATCCAAGATGCCAAACACGGCATGGCCGTTCATCGAAAGCCCATGGTAAAACATCACCTTGATTGGATGAGCTTAACCCTTTTGAAGTGGGCCATCTTTTACAACCATCCATTTTTTGGTGTTATAGATCGGATGCATGGCATGATCAAATCTTGCTTCTTTTGATATATAGAATAGACATTTCAATATGATGATTGAACTATTTCGTTTCTTTACTTGCTAGTGACTCCATTTTTTCATGACGCTAGGACTATTGTATAGCATGATTTTTACAATCTAACATTTGTCCCAGGTGAAAGAATGAATAAACGGTTGAAATTGATGACTGATCATGACACATGTCACATAAAATAAAGAAATTACATCCTCACCTGAACGGCTTATTGCTGTGAATTTAATACGGTTAAAATGAAACATAACCAATGGTCCTTATTCACGGAACAAATGGTCCATTAATCAGAGTTTAGAACTCTTTGATCAATCTAATTTTGAAATTATGACCAATCTACAGTTGGTATGTAGATTTGGACAATTTAACTTGAGTTATGCACATGGCAATATTTAAGTTCTTAGTGCATGTATATGAATCATTATACTCTCCAGCAACCAAGAGAGTATCCTGCATAACTCCTTAGCAGTTTTACCTCAAAATCCTATAGTAATTCTTATTTTAACAAAGTAGTAAAATCGAGAATTGTGGGTTGTATGGTATATGTATGACATCTAATCCGTCCAACAAATACAATCCACCAAGACAATCAGATGAACTGAAAATATGTGTGATTTAATCATAAGGCGGGTCCACAAAAATATACACCACCCTATCTATTCAAAATTCACATGTAACTCATATGATGAATGGGTTGGAAGTCATATACATGCCACATGGGCCCTATAAATTTTAATTTTTCCCTATTTAAAAATAATAATAATAATAATAATAATGAAGGCATTTTGGCCGTTTCTCTCCCAAAAAACACTACCCTGATAGCATTATAGAATGAAATGACAACTCCCAAGAAATTTCGTGGTAAAAAATCATTTTTCCTTTAAATTTTCCTCCTGGTAAAGGAGAAATTCTACTGATTTTCCTGCCAACTGTTTTGAAGTCACCCTTCTATGGACTGGGGGATCCCTGATGTGTGTCATTGGTGTCGTGTGGCCCATCTAACATTCAAAATGAGCGGTATGGATATTGCCTTGGTACGCACTCAGCTTCTGTATGCATCACACATGTACCTAAATTTAAACCGTCTAAAAAATTGGATCTACGCTGGATGGAATGTAGCTTGACTTTCTTTTGCTTTTAAGTAGGACTTCATGTATAAGTATATAGTATATACTAGAAAGCTCCACATGAAATCTTTTATCACAAATGTTTTCTGTTTTTGTTAATTAGTCTTAATCTATGCTTATACCAATTGCCTATTAGATACATTTTTATTTTTTTTGTTCTTGTTGTTGTAGTATAGGATAATCAGTTGCCCATTTGAGGATTTCTATGTTGCCAGACATAGATTGAGTGTGTTCATGGATGCATAGAAATTCTCAAATTGTCCCTTTTTGGACAGTTCAATGTTGGATAGATAGTAATGTTTTCATTTATTCTAATTTAAATGTACATGCTTGTTTCGGTTCGTCTCTCCTAATTCTCTTTGGATATATTTCTTGTATTTACTTCCTCATCAAATATCCACACTTTATGTGGATAGTTGACGTGTGAATCAAATCCAAGATTAATATATTCTGAAGAGATAAGGGGAGATGCTGCCGAAATTTTAGCGTGGCATTTAAATTGAATAATGAAAGCATTACTATCTATTCAACATTGAATGGGTAACTGATTTAATTATTTTTTATGTTGTTGTTGTAGTATAGGATAATCAGTTACCCATTTGAGGATTTCTATGTTGCCAGACATAGATTGAGTGTGTTCATGGATGCATAGAAATTCTTACGTAATTGTCCCTTTTTGGACAGTTCAATATTAGATAGATATTAATATTTTCAATTATTCTAATTTAAATGCACATGCTTGTTTCGGTTCGTCTCTCCTAATTCTCTCTGGATATATTTCTTGCATTTACTTCCTCATCAAATATCCACACTTTGTGTGGATAGTTGACGTGTGAATCAAATACAAGATTAATATATTCTGGAGAGATAAGGGGAGATGGTGTCGAAATTTTGGCGTAGCATTTAAATTAAATAATGAAAACATTACTATCTATCAAGCATTGAATAGGTAACTGATTTATTAGCTTAGGAAATTCTTTACTAAGGTATAAGGATAAATGAAATTGTTTCATATCTTTAGATATGGCTAGTGAGGATGAAGTCCAACCTAACCCTAGTGTCGGTGCCGGTGCGTCAGCCACTTCACCACTTGTTGTTGAGGGAGAGGGGTCTTCAGCTGCAAACAAAGGAAAGAAACGGTCAGCTGTCTGGGATGATTTTGAAGAAGTAGTAGTTAACAATGTCCCTAAGATTAGATGTATGCACTGCAAAAGTCTATATACCAAAAGTGTCGGGGGGTCGACGTCTCATTTAAATAGACATAGACAAAGCTGTGCAAGGAGACCTAGACTTCCACGTTCAGGCCAACAATTGTTATCATTTACAAAGTCCGAAGGATCTGCTTCTGAAGGTACGCTTACCACTCATAAGTTTGAAAAAGAGAAACTAAAGGAGTGGTTTGCAATTATCATTGATGAGCAGCCATTTAAGATGGTAGAGAGTGAAATATTTATGGGATACAGCAAATACCTTAATCCTCAGTTTGAGAAGGTCTCCCGTGTTACTGTGAAGAGGGAGTGCATGAAGATGTATGCCAGTGAGAAAATGAAGCTGAAAGCAGTTTTAGATTCGGTTTCAAGGGTAAGCTTGACGTCTGATATGTGGACGGCGCAAAATCAAAAAAAGGGTTACATTTCATTGACTGCACACTATGTTGATGAAAATTGGAAACTCTGTAAGAGAATATTGAACTTTCGCCACCTTTCACCTCCCCATTCTGGTCTGGTTATTTCAGATTGCATTTACAACTGTCTACGAGATTGGGGCATTGAAAAAAAAGTCAGTTCATTAACTTTAGATAATGCTTCGACAAATGACAGTGTCATACAATTCTTACGTAACCAGTTCAAGGCAACCGACAGTTTATTTTTTGAGGAAAAAATATTTCATGTTCGGTGTTGTGCACACATTCTCAACTTAATTGTACAAGAAGGGTTGACATCAATTGACCAAACTATAGAGAATGTGAGGGAGAGTGTGAAGTACATAAGAGGCTCGCCGTCAAGATTGAGTATATGGAATGACATCGTCCAACGTTTGAATTTGACGTCTCCAAAAAACGTTGAAGCTAGATGTATGCACGTGTTGGAATTCCACTTTTAAGATGTTGGATTCAGCTCTGGAATTGAAACATGCCTTTCCAGAATATGCAGCGCGTGATAGAACATATGCTTGGTTGCCTACTGATGATAATTGGAGCAAAGCAAAAGAAGTTCACAAATTTTTGAAGGCTTTTTATGATTGTACGAAAATATTTTCTGGCAATAAGTTTCCTACAGCAAATATGTTTCTTCCATCTGTGTGGAGGATCAAGGATGCCTTGAAGAAAGCTGCTGATGACGGTCCATTTTTTCTCCAAATCATGACAGATGGTATGCAAATGAAGTTCGATAAGTACTGGGATGATTGTCACCTGATAATGTCTTTAGCTGTTGTTCTTGATCCTCGGCGCAAGATGAGTTATGTTAAGTATATCTTCATGAGGATTTATCCTACTGAAAAGGCAATATCTGAAACCTCGAAGGTTCGTGACGCAATTGAAGCATTGTACAATGCGTACATAACCACAGTGTCCACACCAAGCGTTTCTGAAGTTAGATCGCAAGTTACTTCAAGCTTTGACGATGATGATTTTATGTCTTTCTTAGAAAAAGAAAATACAGACACAAGCACGAAAGAATCAGAGTTAGACACGTATCTCAAAGAGTCGGTCATACTACGGCAAGATTCAGAGTTTGATGTTTTGGAATGGTGGAAATTGCGAGTTAGTGAAGGAAAATATCTTACACTATCGACGATGGCACGAGATATTTTATCAATTCCTATTTCAACAGTGGCATCGGAATCTGCGTTTAGCACAGGGAGCAGGGTCGTGAGCAAGACTAGAAGTTCCCTTGCACCAGATACAGTAGAAGCATTAATTTGTACACAAGATTGGTTGCATCCGAGTCTAGGAGGTGTTCTTGATGAAGAAGATGAGGAGAATGTGAATGAAGCCGCAACACATGAAACAACAGCAATATGATGGATGTTTGGGATGAATGTTATGATCTTCTTAGTTTATTTGAATTTACAAATGTTGTAATGGGTACTCTTTTGACTGTTATTTTTATTTATCTGTTATATTGAAGGATATTATGCAAGCTACGCAATGCATTTCTACATCTGTCTGCTGACTTTTATTTTTATTTATCTGTTATGTTGATGGATGTTATGCAAGCTGCGCAATGCATTTTTACATCTGTTTACTGACTTTTATTTTTATTTATCAGTTATGTTGACTTTTATTATTTTTTAATCCATAAATTGCTTTTATCTTATGTCGATATTTCATTATTGTTAAAAAGCCTAAAATACTTTTCCAATACAATATGTAGATATGTCTTCAAACGAACCATCGATTAACGTTTGAGACTATGGTTCCTTAGTCCATTCTCCAAAGTCTGGAAAGTTCAAGATTTTGTGTAATTTGTGTGGAGCCAAGTTTGTTAATAAAACTAATCGGCTTAGATTACACTTATCCTGTCGGGGTGGAGATGCAAGACCATGTCCTAAAGCCTCAAAAGAAATCCAAGTTATTTTCCAAGCAGTTCTTGATTCAAACAAAAAAGCTTCCACTCCTCAATCCAAACTTTCTGAGGCAGAGAAGGAAGCTAAACTATTAGCATTGGAAGAAGAACAATTTCAACTCGCCTTAAAACGCAATATGGAAGAAGCTTCTACACATCAGCGATGTCCTCCAAGACCACATGATGTCAAAGCAGGTTCAAGCTGCACGGGTAAAGAGAAAAATAGTAAGAATTCAGCTAAGTTTCTCTCCAGTCTGGGTGCGTTTTACAGGACGTTGGGAACTACGTATAAATCTTCTCATAAACATAGTTTGAAAAATCTAATTCAAACTATACAAGAGGAGGGCGATAAAAAGCTATCTCCACCTTCTGAAGAGGGAGAGGTGAATGAGTACGTATACGAAGATTTATGTAGCAGCTCGGGCTCAGATGAATCTCCTCGACAGTAGTTAGTAGTGTATGACTGTATTCAGTTTGTATGAAATGTTTTATTTTATGCTTTGTCAAATGTATGTAAATGTAGTAAAATTATAATATATCTTCTCTCTCATGAACTTGTAAATTATAATGGGACGGGGATTACCTACCAAAGTCCCTCCCATAAACTTGCCATAAGGTTCGAAACTGGCCTGAACTCGGCCCGAACTCGCCCGATTGCTGCCGGGCCGGGTTCGGGCTGGTGATGTTGGCCCGGTGACCAGGCCGGGCCGGGTTCGGGCCTGGTGCGGCTGTTGAACGGGCCTGGACGGGCTGAGGCCAGTTCGACTCGGCCCGACCCGTGTACACCCCTATACATAGTGTTAATCAAGTAATTGATTATCTTAGTTGTAAATTGGATATATGCTCATGCGTTAGATTTAGTTCCCCATCTAGAAAGGTATTTTGCAGGACTCTTTGTGATCAAATGTAAGGTTTCAATTTTTTTTTTTTCTTTTTTTCTTTTATCTGTATTAAAAAATTCTTTCGTATGGAAGGTATAACCCATCATCATTAGAAGACAAACCCTACCCTCTGAATATCGCGTGATCCTTTTTACATACTATGTGAGTGGCTGAATAGGCTACCAATTACACTCGATCTCAATCATATATTTGCCTATCTCAACGCTTGGGGTCATACTCGTTACGTTTGAATTGAACCGCAAATTCAATTCTAACACGCCCATGCCCACACTTTTCTCGTGGCAGGAACTGCAAATCCAGCGTCAACAAGCTTGACCAATTGAAGAGATCTTTTGTGCATGGTTCGTCCCTAATGGGGCCATCAGATGATTTGATAAACAGTGAAATTTCCTGCTCGTCGCAGACAAGACACCAGTGACAATTCAAAACCAATTTTAAAATTTGGGACTCATACAAATTGTATGGCATATGCACGAGTCAAATCCCATGAGAGGCCATCTCACAATCTATGACATTCATTAGGTAATGCTCCCATGAACAAGTCCTAAACCAAAGTCAGCACACTCACCAACTGAGCCGAAGTTGTTGAATGGCTTACGGTTGTTGGACTTTTTAGCCCAACTGCCCATTTTTTGCATCAAGTTTGACTAGCCTTATAAACGACAAACTGTATTTTCTGGGTGCGGATTAAGTGCGGCCCGGCTTCATCCAACGCGCTGCCCCCTTGATCGTAGGGCCCACCTTGATGTATTTATTGTATATCCATGCAGTCCATCCGTTTTTTCAACTCAATTTAGGGATTGAGCCCAATAATGAAACAGATCCAAATCATAGGTAGATCACACCTAAAGAAACAGTTGTGATGGACTATTAAAAAAATCATGTGGCCCAGAAAAATTTCGATCAAGCTGATATTTGTTTTTTCTCTTCATCCAGGTCTGTGTGGCCTTATCAACAGGTTAGATGGAAAATAAACATTACAGTAGGCACTAAGGTGGGCCCTAGGATGTTTTTAATAGTGGGTGTTCAATCACTACTGTTTCCTATAATATAGTCCACCTGATATTTTAACATGCTTTTTTTTTTTCGCACTCATCCACTGAAACGAGCTGGAAAACAGATGTACGGTGTGGACATACAATACATACATCGAGGTAGGTGCCGCTGTCAAGGTCGTACCGTGTTTGGTGAGGTGAGGCGAGGCGGCACCTAATCCGCTTCCGTATTTTCTGCCCAGCACATGTCCCCAACCCCGTAACCTAACACCGGCCTGGATCTCTAACATTAGTACCATGTGGGAGCTCTCATGTGTGGCCCAGGTTCTATTTTAAAAAAATAAAAATAAAAAATCCCTATTTATAAGAGTGATATCTTGGAAATAACATCGATATAGCAGTTTTAACCATCCAATCAGTATTTATCAAGTGGGCTGTGGAAATAAAATATTCAGTAATCAAAAGTCAATAAGCATACTTAATGTTAAGATCCATTAATGGTAGACGCCTAAACATTAGTTGGTATCATTTTAATTATCAGAGATCATGATCGTTTGGTTATCATGATCATTTTTTACCCAAAAACCTGATCTCCGACAAACAATTACCATTAACTAAAATGAGATGAAATCATTTTCAGGTGTCTACAAAACAGGTGCTTAGTTTTAACGCTTGTTTGACAGGGCCAACTCACTCTCAGAATCGACTTGAAATTTTTAAACGATGGTCCATCTATGATGGGGTCAACAGGATGATCAGAGAGTGTGAGCCCCAAGCATGTGGTCATGGATGGTTAATGGTGTCTCATAATAAAGATGGAGATATTATACACTTGGCCAGTGAGTCGACTTGAAACTCGTTGGAGTGAACTCGACTCAATTAGATTTTGGGTCTAGTCACCTTGAAATTCGATCGTGAGAGTGGTTGGGTCATCTTGAAATTTGATGATGAAAGAGACTTGCTCTCGACTTGGTAAAAAAGTCGACTCAATGACTCGGTCAAGTCGACATGAGTGACAGGATGAAATATCAAAATTTTCATAGACAGGATCAATGTTTGTAACTCCAGACTGGAGGCTGGTCGGTTTAATTGGAAGCCAATTGGAGGGGTGTGTTGATTTCACTAAGTTGTAGTTTCCACCATGATGTATGTGTTATAGCCACACCGTTCATATATTTTACGAGATCATTTCAGGGCATGAGCTAAAAAATTAGGAAGATCTGAATCTCAAGTGGACCACACCACATAAAGCAGTGGGGATTGAATGTCCGCCATTTGGAAAAATCTTATATTGTTTTTCCCTTCATCCTGGTCTGTGTGAGCTTAATGAACATGTTGGATAACAAATAAACATCGTGGTGGGCCCTAAGAAGGTTTCAACGGTAGGAATCATTGTCCCCGATGCTTTCTGTGGTGTGGTGCACTTGAGCCTTTGATCTGTCTCAGTTTTTGTTTCATGATCTGGCCAAATGGATGGACGGTGTGGATATAAGACATACATCATGGTGGGGTCCACAGAACTTGGTGACATCAACACACCACGGCGTGGCACACCACGCAATCGGCTTACGCAATCGGCTTCTGGTTTAATTGGGAAGTCGGGTTTAAACTCTCCAATCGCTGCCTCGAACCGGATGGACGACTTCTTATGAAAGAAAAGGACCGGTGAAAAGTCTTTGGGCAGTTTTTCTAAGCCATCAACATTGATATCATTAATGTGGCCCACCTCACAAGAATCCTAGCTAATTTCTTCACCATGGGATCTACACAGTTGGGTTGCCTTGATGTATGGTTTGGATCTCATGCCAGTCTGCAACGTTGGCACATGAGGCACCGTTTATTGGAAGTGGCTGGATCGCACCTTTGGGCTTCGCAAACCCCTCTTGTAATATTAGCCTGTTGAATGTTTACTTCGAGTATATCCCAATATATTTTGGATAGGACAGGTTCTGGCTTTAGCCATTAGATTGGTTTCGTTTTCAATAACTGACGCAGGTATGGACTTGACGATGTCGGTCTTCCTTGATGGATAAAGGCCTTAGATTCATAAGTCCTTGAATTTATAAGAGAGGTTTCTCAAATCCACGAGAGAAATAAAGTAACTTATGAGAATTTTATTGATAGCTGAATAGATAGATTGATTCTGAGAAAACGAGTTTAACATCCTTAAATAACCCTAAATAAATCTAAAATGCAATTAATAGAGTTCTAATTAAAATAAGAAAGAAATTTTGAAAAATGCATAAATTTCTGCGTCGACCGACCTGTCTTTGACCTATCAAATCGACATGTCAAAATGGCTCAAAAACGTTTAGAGACTAAAATTGAAAATTATGTGAATTTTGACCTGTTGACCTGTTGAACAGTATTTTGACATGTCGACAGATCCGTCAATCTGTCTAAACTAAGCAGAAATCAGCCAACAAGCAATCTGGAATTTTTTGTCGAGATTTCAACATGTCGATCTTGTGTCTTATTGTTTAAATTGGTAAATTACTTCTAATTGATGCATATTTTTAAGTGGTCCTATTCACCTTTCTCCTTCTAGGACTTAACTGTAATTTTAAGCTCTATAAGTTTTTGCGTAGCATAATGTCGTGTTAGACAATTGATGTAATTTTAGCAACTAGACTTTGAATAGGTATTTTTTTTTCAAAGTTTTTATACAGGTTCTATAATGCACTGATTATTTGTCATATCGGATGGGGTTTCTCCAAATGTACCTCTTCAGAAGAGGTTACTTCCACTGAATGACAAAACAAGTGGAAACCCTTCCGCACTAGTCAAGCTTGGATGTGGCACTACGTCAAAACAGTGAAAAATTGATCATTTAAAACCATCTCAAATAGCACTTCCAGATTGTTCGGGACCATTGCTAGGGGTCTTATTTTGTTGTGCCATAAAAAATGTCATAAGAAAATGATAGTTAGAAGTTGTCGCAACAAACAACTGTCAATAACCGTCACCTAATCAATTTAATACTGAATTTGCAAATTCCCGACAATCTAAAGTTGTCGGTAATTTTTTTAAAAAAATTAAAAGAAGTAAAATTCTTGATTGTTTCTTTCACCTGGTAGAAATTACAAACACAAGAATTTCTCATGATCATATATTCTACAACAATTTAATAAAAAAAAAATCTAACCAATAAAATTATAATCTGAAAAAAAATAATCTTAAGTCATACATGTTACTATAAACACAATAACAAGGGAATAAACTACATATTAAAATATAGAGCATGTCTATTATGGTCATTCAAATGATATACCAATCAAATTAGGAATGACTAATATATTTTAAGTTAAAATATATAATCTCATAAGCAACTTTTAAACTTTAATTATAAAAAATGAATGAGGCTAAAAATCATCGCATATACATATTAAGCACAAGATGAGGCGAGGTCCTCTATTTTTTCTATATGCTCACAATGAGGCTAAAATCCTAAAATTTAACTAGAAGCTCACATATGAGGATAAAATTCTCTGATTTAATAATTAGCCCTCATAGACTTTCTATGGTCACCTATCCCTCTTCACAACCCAATTGAATGTGAATTTTCTAAGACCCGAACTATGTTTGGGAGGAGAATGATTTTCCTAGGTTCATCTCCCTTAGATGAATTTCTTAGGACTCGGACTATGTTTGAGAGGAGAATGATTTTCCTAAATTTCCCCCTTAGGTGAATTCTTATTTAGAGATATATGTTTGGTAGGTGATTTATTTATGTTAGTCTTACTTTGATTATCATTGCCCTTGATTAGCATTGACTAGTCATTTTTACTAAGCAGGGCAATTAGTTTCAACAACACCTTCATCCAATTGGTCTTTTTAGGAATGGTCGGAAACTCTCTTCTTTTCCAACGATCCTTAAGGATTCTTCTCCATTAGCGTGCCAATTTCTCAGTCACGAAGAAATTTTTATTTTAGTTTGAGACTAACATGGATAGGGGGCCTTTTAAAGTTTGTACATTAGTGCCCAATATCTCCATAAGTATGACACACGAGAGGTTCTCAAGCTACTTCCCAAAGTAGAAAAGTCCATTTAGATTATCGAATGGGTAGAGGCAAAGATGTGGTTATCAAATTCAAATAATCTTTTGTCCCCAATAGGCTTACCCATTCTAAATTTATAAATATAGTCATTTCATTTGGTAACCTTATATTTCCACTTATAGGTAGACATCATTCGTAAGCTTCTTTGATCAACTCAAGATGGTTAAGCCCTTCCAGAGCTACTCACTTTGATACCAATGGAAACTGCACGTGGTGTATGATACCACGGCTATGCACAGAAGCTTGGCGAAGCTATAGAATGAAGGTTATGTCCTAGACTGGGTTGTCAATTAGAATATAATTTCTTACTTAAACTAATATACCAATTTAAACTAAGTAATACGATTAACTCTAAAGTTTCCAAGCCAATAGAGGGTTTAATCATGTAGATTACTATAGATATGCAATTCAAACAACTAGTCTATATATAATAGTGTAAATGTGTGTGTGAGATATGCTAACTATTAAATCATATCATTCATCTAATCATCCATATATATAATTCACTAATTAAACAGATAAACATAATAACATAAGTACTTAAATGACAATCCCAAATATAAGCATGCATAATAATTCGATTTACTTACTCCACTCCCATCGGACGCACTTAACCCATGACTATACTGGATTTCACTATCGGAGGTTTTAAATTAGGTCCACCTCTAACCTTTACAAGCGTATACTCCCGCTGGAGACATATACAAAGACTTACCCATGTGACCTACACAAGGACTTACCATGTACACGCCAATATCGATGGCCTACATAAGGACTTACAACTCACCTGTGTCGATGGCGATACGGTCCTAGAGAAGAACATATGTTAGTTTGGGTTACAAATTTTACACTCAATCCTACACAAGAAAAGAGTATGTGAACTCTTACAATTTGACGACTCGTCATATTGAGCCCCATTTGTAGTGCCTTTTTGGGTTGATTAATTGTTCTTCCCATGCTTCAATCAACTCCCATTGTACTCCCCCGATCGTTGATATCGATGCTCTACCGAGGCTTCAATTCTAAGATCAAACACCTTATATGCAATGCTCTTTTGAGGTAACTAATGTAATTGAAGGTTGGATGAATCTCCTACAACTAAAGGAAAGTTGAAATCCTAAAGAATTCACCTAGAAGGGTCTTCTAGAGAGTTTAAATAGGGATTTGACTAAAGACAGAATGTTCGATCTCTAGAAATGTGAGAGTTCATCCACATATTCGAATAGGTGCATGGAATGCTCATTAGAGTGAAGGATCAAAAGAAGATTGACATGAAACTCTTTAAATGGAGGTCTAAGATGTGTTGTATGAATGAAAAATACATAGCCTCTATTTGCACCGAAAATCCTCAGAATGCCCAAAGTTTATATGCCCTTTATAAAGGAACCAAGTTCCAATGATCAAAAAATGGCCAGAAAATGGTCAGCTCGATCAATCGAGCGATGTCTTCAATTGATTGAATTCTCATCTAATGAGATCGAAGGCGGGTTCAATGGCATTGAGAAATTCTAGAAAATGTAAAATTTGTTGTTGGACATTTCTGGGCACTTTCGATTGATTAAGATCGATCGAGAATCACTTGATGGGATTGAGGATGGCTCAATGGGATCGAGAACCCATTGAAAACTGTAGTTTTGGAAAAAAAAATCTTTATAACAACTTTGCACATCTTTTAGCCTTACTTATCATGTTCCAATTAAGCTTATAAGACTAATGAATGATCAATAAGTTTTACCTATAGGGTTAGAATCATCGAGAGGTTTAAGGTTATTTTGGGTTAAGGGTTAAGGTCATCAAGGTGCGCGCGCGCGCACACACACACACACACACACCATATTCTTTGTTCTTTGATGCTCATGTCCACTTGTGTCTCCAGTCTTCAACTTTCAAGGGGTTTACCAACTTACGAATACATAACCCACGTGATTGACAAACAAGGTCCACAATTCAGTACACTAACAACAACATTGGCATCAAAGATTGAGGGAGCAACTGAGATGTCAATTCATGTAAGGAGAGCATTGAACAAGCATTTCAAGTAAGGCGCTATAAAAGGGGTTCAATTCGACAAGTATGTTGTCAGTTGTAAGAGTCCACGTACTCTGTCCTTATGTAGGATTGAGTGTAGAGTTTGTGACCTAAAATTGCGTAGGTTCTTGTATAGGACCTTATCGCCACCAACACGGGTGAATACGTGTACAAGTACTTGTGTAGGCCTCCGACAGGATTGTACGTTTATTAGGTTCTTGTGTAGGGCTGAATTCACCTGACAAGAGTGTGTGCGTGTTACTCTCTGTAGGGAGTGTATGTATGGCCTTAGATTATGATCACTAGTTGTTGTTGATTAGCCAATAGAAAGCTAATTAAAGTCTCTTGCAGGAGCCACCGACATGGCTAAGTAGAGTTGTACATGAATCGAGTTCGAGTTGAGCTAGGCCAAGCTCGAATTAGCTCAACCCCACCATGACCCAAGCTCGAGCTCAGATCGACTCAGTCTTCGAGCTCACCCCTCTCGCTCAACTCGGTTCATTGGTTCGAGTCGAGTCAAGCTGGGATTGAGTCGGGTCGAGCGAGCTATTCGAGTCGAGTTAATATTATTTTACAAATTATTATAAAATAATTAAAATGATAAAAAATCAAAATTGTTAGAACTGTGACAGGTGCAATGGCAGTGCATAACAAGTTAATACAAGCTACTAAATAACAATATGAGAATGTTACGAGAAAACCATAAACTCACTCAAAATTTATTGGCATCTTGTTAATATGGTCCATATGAGGAACGCCTTCCCAACTGATGGATAAGAGAGTTGTCACCTTCATCTGAACTCGATCCATCAGCATCACTTTCATTATCCCATCAACTTGATATGTTTTTAGTTTCATCGACGACTGGAAATATGTTTGCAGATCTAGATGTGTTATCTTCTCCTAGGTAATTGTTTACTTCTTTTGAATCAGAATGTGGTGAAACTTCACCATCATGTTCCTGTATAGATTTAGCTAACTTTTTCAATCCTTCTTTATGAGCTGATTTATAAGGAGTTCCCAACATCTTATAGAATGAGGAGAGTTTGGAGAGATACTTTGATGTTTTGTGGCTCTTCTTTGTTTTCATGTTTGGCCCTGCCTCGGTGTCATACTATCTTGAAGGACATCAATATCTAGATGCATCCGCCTCTTCCCTACTTATCTTCAAGGCAAGTTTTAATTGTTTTTCTTCTAGAGCTTTTAATCTGACATTTTTCTCTTCTTCTTTTTTACTAATTTGTTACTCTCTCTATTTCTGAATCTTCATCTATTATAATAAACTTGTTATGATATCTTTTGTGGCTAGTTGAATTTGGTGTGGAGGGGTGGGAGTTTTCTTATTTGAGTTGAAGAGAGCTTGAAATAGAATTCGTACTTCCTGCAAGGCATTAGGACGTAATTTTGTATCTCCTCCCCAACCAAATAAGTGTATTCTTAACCGATTTGTTTTGTTGATGAATTTGCCTCCACACAAATGGCATTTTATCTTCATTCTTCAAGATGTTAGGGAGTAAACTTAGGTACCATAATCCCAAATGTCGACAGATGGGTCATTAGATGACCTTTTTGCACAAGGACTTTTGTTAATAAATAATAATATTTTTAGGAGAAGTAATGAAACCAATATAATTTTCAAAAAATAAATTATAGCACGTTCAAAATTTCAATGTAAATGTCAAGTACTCTACTCCAAAAATAA
This sequence comes from Magnolia sinica, assembly GCF_029962835.1. Classification (NCBI taxonomy): domain Eukaryota; kingdom Viridiplantae; phylum Streptophyta; class Magnoliopsida; order Magnoliales; family Magnoliaceae; genus Magnolia; species Magnolia sinica. The sequence continues at coordinate 103,340,763 of NC_080574.1, read as the reverse complement.
CAGAAATTAAAGTCTTACAGAACAAGTAATAAGATCAAGATGTATAAAATATTTAAAACAATGTTTAAACTTTAAACATATGAAAGTGTAGTGCCAGTCTCGTTTAGACTCTCAGTCTCATATTCTTCATCATTCTCTTCATTAAATGAACTGCCACCCCAAACTGGATGTAACCAATCTTGTGTACAAACGAGCGCTTCAATTATTTTAGGTGCAAGAGAGCTTCTATACTTGTTCACCACCATACAATCGTTGTTAAATGCAGAACCTGACGCCACTGTTATTATCGGAATTGATAAAATATCTCGAGCCATCAACGATAGTGTAGGGTATTTTCCTTCATGAGCTTTAGTCTTCCACCAATCTAATACGTCAAAGTCTTGGCTGAAAACCTTCATGACAGACTCATTGAGATATACATCTAATTCTGACTCATTTTTTTACTGACTCGCATCATCTTGTTCTAAGGCTGAGAAATAGTCATCGAGAGAATCGTCATCACCTATAGATGAACTAGAGCCATGTTCATGCATAAGTTGTGTGTCTTAACTTATGATAGAATTACCCACTTAAGAATACTGTAATTCTTCAATTGCCACACGAACATTAGATATTTCAACTGCTGCCTTGTCAAACTAATAAATCTTCTTATAAACGTAACTAATCAGTCTCATTTTGCAGCGAGGATCAAGTATAACAACCAAAGCCATAAATAGGTGACATTCGCTCCAGTACTTTTCAAATTTCACTTACATGCTTAGAGCCATATTTTGAATATAATCTGGACCTGTTGTGATACTTCTCTGAAGAGTATCATTTATCTTCCAAAGCTTTGGAAGAAACATATTTGTCATTAGATATTTCTTTTCAGAAAAAAACTTTATGCAGTCATAGTAAACTTGAAAAAAACTACGAACATCTTCACGAACATCTTCAGCTCTCCTCCAATCATCTTCACTAAGTAAACAAGCATATGCTTTATCACGAACTGGAAATTATAGGAATGCAATTTTCAACTCAACTGCCGCATCCAACATTTCATATGTTGAATTCTAATGGGTGCACACATCTAACTTTAATATTTTTTGAGTTCCAACATTTAAACGTTGAAGTATGTCATTCCAAATACTAAGTCTTGATGGTGACCCTCGTATATACTTCACGCTATCCCTTATGTTCTCAATCGTGCCGTCAATTATTTTTAGCCCCTTTTGCACAATTAGATTTAGAATGTGAGCACAACATCTCACTTGGAAAATTTTCTCCCCAAAATAAAGATTCTTTGCTGTATTGAATTGAGTTCACAAAAAAAAGAAATCACAGCATCATTTGTAAATACATTATCTAGCGTGATTGAAGATATCCTACTTTTGATGCCCCACTTCTAAAGACAATTGTATATGCAGCCTGAAATAACCAAACCGTATGAGGAGGAAAAAGGTAACGAAAGTTTAAAATTGTCTTACATAGATTCCAATCTAAATCCACATGTTATGTTGTTAGCGACATGTATCCCTTCCTTTGGTTCAATGTCATCCACAGGTCTGAAGTAAAACTTATACGTGAGATTGATAACAAAATAGCTTTCATCTTTATCTTCTCATTCATATACATCTTCATGCATTCTCTTTTCACCGTAACCCATGAATACTTCTCAAATTTTGGATTCAAGTATCTGTTGTATTCGCTAAAAACTCTATTATTTATAAATCTAAATGGTTTTTCCTCAACAATAACTATTCTTGTAAACCACTCTTTCAGTTTGTCTTTTTCAAATTTATGAGTGATAAAAGCATCTTATATGTTGGAGTTGATTCCTCCAGATGAGGCAAATGAGAGCAATTATTAACCTGAATATGAGATTTTTGGGTTCTTAGCACAATTAATAGTATATCTACGATAATGTGAATTTGATCCCCCAAAATGTTTTGCGAATGTTGACTTGCAATACTTCTATCTAACCTTCATAACATGGTTTAAACCTTCTTTACCTCAACCTCCTCAAAATCGTCCCAAACTATTGATCTTTTTTTTTATTACTCAACGTATCTGAATTTAGGTTTCTCTCATCTCCTTCGACATCGACAACTCGAGAGGATGTGGCAGATGCACCAACACTAGGGGTAGTAGGAACATCCTCACTAACTGTCTTTAAATATGAAAATAAGAAAACACACGTAAAATATGTGAAGTTCGAAGGTGTGATTATAATATATATAATTTGTAAGTATGCATTTTCTAACATTTCCTAACTTTTAATTTCACTTTTTATCACATTCAGTAATATATCATATACTCTACTCACACATCTTACATGCGAGTCGAAAATTTGGCAGCATTTCCCTATAATTCTCCAAATATATGTAAAAATTATTTACTATTTGAGTGTCATCACCATTATCTGTTATTCACAGATGGGAGGCAGTCAACTAGTTGAGAACCATATATTCAGAAAATAAATTGGGTTGATACACCGAATCTTGAACTCTATATAAATTGTGTAAGCAACATTAAGGTACATGATATATTACGAAACTGTCCAACTTGGACAATTCAAGAATTCATATATATATATATATATATATATATATATATATATATAAACTAATAATTGATTTGAATACAATTTATTGTATATGAATTGTTAAACGGGTAAGTAGATTATTAAATTCATTTGTCAAGTGTGTCAAGTGTCAAGTGTCAAGTGAAGTCGCTCTAAAACTAATTGATCTGCGTTTAATTGAAGTATACAACTATAATTCATATATTTAATATATGATTTGTAGTTGAATACTTGAATTATGCATAAATCAAATTAAAGTAATCAAATATAAGTATACACAAGTTTAGAATTTCTCAAGTAATCTCAAATTCAACTATTTAAGTAATCAAGAATCATATCCAAGTAAATTACTTTAATAAAATACAAATCAATAACTTCAAGTCAAGAGTCAAATACAAGTCCACACAACTTTAGTATCCAACTATTAAATTCAACTATTGAAGTAATTAAAAATCAAAGCAACCCAACTCTAACCCAACCCCACCCTGACTCAACCCCGACGTAACCCAACCCTGACCCAACCCAACATTGACCCAACTCAACCCACACCCTGACCCAACCCGACGTAACCCAACCCACTACCCACACCCTGACCCAACCCGACGTTGACCCAACCTGATGCTGACCCAACCCGACGCAACCCAACCCACACCCTAACCCATTTCGACGCTGACCCAACTCAATTACATCATTAAAAGAAAAAAAGAAAAAAGAAAAAAGAAATGTGTATACCTGACTTAAAGGATCGAAGGAGAGGAGAGACTTGAGAGTAGAGAGTAGAGAGATTGTCGTCTGCCGCTCGCTTGCACAATTGCACTCGGTGGTGGGCGGGCTCTGCCAAACTGTCGCCTGCCGCTCGCTCGCACAGTTGCACTTGATGGTGGGCTCTAATGTCTGCCACTTGCTTGCACAATTGCACTCGGTTCGGTGGTGGGCTCTACTAGACTCCGTCTGTCAGCTGCTCGTGTGCACAGTCGCACTCGACTTGGGTAGGGTAAAACGAAAAGAGAGAATGGTGAAGGGTTTAGGGTTTTTACCTGTTACTTTTACTTTCTTTTTTTCAACTGTTATATATATATATATATATATATATGGAGAAAGTCAGGTTCAAGCTCTGTTTCGAGTCGAGTCGATTCAAGCCTAACCAAGCTCGAACTCGGCTCAATTTTATTTGAGCTAAGGTTATTAGCACTCAGTCTGACCCGAACCATACTGCGAGTCGAGTTGGAACGAGCTTAACTGAGTCGATTTGAGCGAGTTTCTCGAGCTAGCTCGACTCATGTTCAGCTTTATGGGTGAGTGCATGTATAAGTTCTTGTGTAGGCCTCTGGCAGGAGTGTACGCTTGTAAAGGTTAGAGATGATCCTGATTTGAAACATCCGATAGTGAATATCCGTACACTCAAGGAGAGTGCGTCTGCTAAGAGTGAAGTAGAAAAACCGAACCACTGTTCATGCTTGTATTTGCGATTGTGAATGTTTGCAATTCTAATTCATTCTTAAGCGATTGTTTAGTTAAACTATATGAATGCTTGAATTGAATTGTATGTTAGGCACTTAAGTTAAAAAACTCAGACAAGTTCACTATCCCTATATACCAGTTGATTAATAGGCATATCTCTTATAGTCTATATAATTGGACCCACTATGGCTTAGAAGACTTAATATTAAATTGTCTTCTAAATTTAAATTGATAAATTGTTTAAGTAGATATTTATATTTTTATTTGTAAAATTTTAAATTGATCCTAATCACTCTCTTCTTGGATAGTCATAATTTTAAGCTTTACTAAGCTTCTAGACGCGTGATGATAGACTATCCTACTACTAAATTTCAAATTTTGGGACGTTACACGCCCAACTAGAGACGTCCTTAACCTCTCTCTTGCCCAAAGGGCTCTCGGACTCACCATGGCCACACCATGATGTACATGTAAGATTCACATTGCTCATCCATTTTATCAGTCCTTTTGGCGACATGGTAACAAAAATCAGGCCAATCAAATGGCAGGTGGCCCGTACCATTTGAAACAGTATGGATTGAACTCTTATGGCTGAGATCTTCCTATGGCACATCCTGATGATGCATTACATATCTAAGCCGTCCACCCTATGTAGCAGGTCACTTTAGGCCAGTGTCCCAAAGATCAGGTGATCCAACCTCGGGTGGACCACACAATACAAAACAGTGAAGTTCAAACGCCTAACCATTGAATCCATTCCAGGACTACGGTGATGTTTATTCTTCATCCAACCTGTGTATCAGGTCTCGCATCATGGGTTAAGGGAAAACTCAGATATCAGCCCAGATCCAAAACTTTTGGGCCCCACATGGGCACGCCGTGGGACAGGGTGCACTTGCACGCTGTTACAGCTGCATGTGGCCCACTTTGTGAGACCCACCATCACTGACCAGCCACTTTATCGGATCATTTTAAGGTCTGGCCTCAAAATCAGAGCGGATCCAAGTCTTAGGTGGGCCACACCACAAAGAACGGTGGAGATTGATTTCTACCGTTGAACCTTTCCTAGGGCCATTAAAAGGCTTATTTGCTATGCATCCTGTGGCAGCTTCAGTCCCTGTGTTAGAGGAAAGAAATATATAAATAAATACATATATAACAATATATATTTAACACAGAAAAAAAAAAAAAAAAAGAACTACAGGGCAGCGCCCATCTGTTGAACGCCACCTTGATCATGTATGTCTTGGATCCACGCCGTTCATCTGGTCAGTCCCATCCGGGACCACTGTGATGTATGGGCTTTACCTACACCGTTCATCTGTTCTTTGGGATCAGGTGGGCTACAATTTCCGTTGGGTCGCACCAAAGAAATGAGGTAGATTCAAAATTTCAAGTGGACAACACCACAGGGAACCGTGATGATTGAACGTCCACCGTTAAAAACATTTTCTGGGCACACTGTAAGGTTTATTTGCCATCCAATCCGTCCATCTGTGGGGCTCACATTGGATTTGGACCCCACTTTGCTCATGCGTCTTATCCTGACCATCCATACCTGGGACACCGTGATGTATGTGATTTATCCATGTTATCCAACTGTTTGGCAGGCCCACATGGTTGGTGCATGTGGACCCTCACTTTGATGTATCTGCTGCATACAAATGGTGAGGCTTATCCCAGGCTCACCTCGATATATATTTTGTATAGCCTCGCCCTCACTTCATCAGCCCTTGCATTGGTCCCATCTTGGACCCAAATTGCGGCGCGTATTGGGTTGTTGATTGGGAGCCGCTTGTGGTTTGTGTTGGGGTTGACCTGTGGACTCCTCCAATGTGTTCACATAGGCTTTAGAATGGTGGCCTTTCTAGCCTTAAAGCCTACCAATGTGAATCTGGTGTAGGCCCATTAAAGGTATTCTCTTTTGGGCCAAATAATGGGCTATTTTAGCGGTTGCTTGTGACTGCCATGTGTTGTGGATATGCAGGGTCGCAATTGGGCTTCAAAAAATGATGGCGAAAGAGCTCCTGAATAAATTGATTGTGGCGATTAAATGAGCCATCCAACTAACCAAAAGAATGGGTTGCAAGGACCCACAAATTTTTATTTATTTATTTTTTTTACACACTCACCCCGTAGTGGAATTTCACCACCTATGGGTACTCGACCCCTTACCCGAGTGTTGAAACTCATGAGAGTCTACCACCAGAGCAAGAGTAAGGACCTAAAGAGATGGTCTACTTAATCCTTATATGACAATAAATATGTTGGTGGTGTGATCCTTACGTTTATACCATACGTCATTATAGTTATGTGAATTGCCAGTGGTGGCTTGATGATTACCTATATTACGGTGTAGAAAGCAAATGATCGTGACCTGAAAGGTGTGAACACTCGCGCAGTCTCCTTGACCATGAGTGGAGAGTGCACACCAAACCACCGTCTTACTTTTTTGGCACCGCCGTAGTTTTTGGCTAGCCTCAACATGTTGCGCACGTTGTATTTCATGCATACAAAAACATTCGTTATAGATGAGGAGTGTGCGGTGTGCATGGTGTGCTCATATGGAAATCATATGCATGATGGTACGTGTGTACATGATATGTTGTACCAATGTGATCTGGACTGACGGAGCATCGGTATTAGTGCTTGATACATGTTATACCGATGTTGCACGTATATCTAGCCCATGATGGCCATGGACTGAGGGTAGATGTAGTTGGGAGAGGAGCCTAGTTAGCATCACGGCTGCTTTGGTTGCATGCATAGTTTGTATGCATAGCATTGCTTGTATGCAACTATGCTGCATGGTGTGTGTCACGCCTAAAAATTCGAGTATAGAGTATGCACCCTTAGATTCAAATTTCGAGTCGTAACTTGTATACAAAGTGTACTAATTTCGTTTCACTACACGATTATTCAGAGGTAAAAGTAATATTCATTTTTACCTTCCAACCAGATTCATTCACAATCATTTACACAAAATGATTTAAGAATTAACATTTTTCCATTCTCAATATCCAAAAACATTCAATCACCATAAATTATGCATCATTCATCAGTCAATACAACTTATTAATGAATACTTGCTACAGACCTAAAACAATTCAATTAAATAAAATCAATCAAATGCTTAAAATCCTACAACTAATCAGATCATCCTAACAAATAAAATTCTAATTAAATAATTAAGAATGGTCCAAATGTGGCCAGTTCCACTTCTGATTGGTACGGCTACATCTCATGTGTGTCGTGCACCAATTCAACCACAACTTTTTGTTCATGCGCCAACTCATCAGTTAATTGTTCATCTATACGGTTTTTCCATCAATAAAAATGTAAGCTGGTCAGGCTTAGTAAGAAAACCTGGCATGGTTCATGCTTATTGAAATTAAAATATAATAAAAATAGAGTATGCACAATAATATGAATGCAATGATGTATGAATGCATCAGATGGAATGATCGTCCATCTGCTTGCGTTGGCGGTCGTCAACCTGCATTCACCCGTTAAGTAGGTTTCCACCTTTTGGTAGGCTTGGGCATAGCCCGCATCTAGTAACGCTCTACTAGGATCGACATTTCTTGTAGGGAGGGTTCCTAGGATCGACCATACATTATACAAATGTAATGAATGATAGATGATATATGAATGTATCATTTTCATAAATGTTATATATACTTGTCTTGATAAATAACTTCAACATATAATTATAATTTCTTGCAATTTGGCATAGATTAGCATATAATTTACAGCATTATACAATATTGCAACAAAACACTTAAATCAGTACATCAATCAATCAAACCAGCACAAATAATTTATTTTAATTCCAATAAATCGTGAAACACGTTGGGTTACTCACCTGAGTCTGGTAGTGTAGAATCCACAACGTAATTAGGTTAGTTTGAATTTAGAGATTCTATCAATTATATTAACGATATTGTCATTCATCTAGTTTTATTACACGGTGAGGCCTATCTTTAATTAACGTCCTAAGTGGACAAGCCCTAAATGATTAAATATATTCATTAAATTCAATTATCAAAATTTAGAGTCTCTTTTTTTAAGATCATGAAATTGAATGGCAAATGATTGATCGGAGTGGCCCACCAAATAATTGGATTATCCAAATTCTTGAGGTCTTGGTATATTTCGTCTCTACACATTCGATGAATGGTATAAATCTAACTACACATACACCGATGTCCCATCTCAACCTTCTACACTAATTGATACCAATTAGTTGTGCGGAAATCTAAATTTTCCTTATTAAATATTTCTAGATCTAACTAGTGTGGCCCATCCGAGGGTCAGATTGATCTGAAAGTTAAGGCCCTTGTATATTTTGACCTTAGAGATCGTATGATCCATACAGATATAATCTAATTGACCAGATGCACACCAATCAATTTCTGCAACAATAAACTTCGCATTAAATTTTATACTTACATTATCTTTATATCAGATATACCCACAGATCAATGCAATGAACGTGTGGCTAATCCACACCGTTCCCTGCATAAATCTAGTCAAATTATATTAAATGTACAAAAAAGTAATGAGAGAATGGATAATAACTTACCAGATCTAAGCCCTTTAAAATCCTCTCCCTTTCTCCCTTTCTTAGTTGCTGCAAGGTGCCATTTTGCTAATATCTAAGTTGAAGTGGAACTCCTCTTACAACACACTCCGTACAAGGAAAAACTTTTTTGAAGGATTGAGACTTGAGAGATATGGGAAGGGTTAAGGGTATATATAAAGGAGAATTATTAGGGATAGAGCTAAGATAATGATAAGATAGAGATAAGGTAGGATATGATAGAGATAAGATAGGGTAAAATATATATAAGATAGAGAGAAGATAGGATTAAAAAAAAAAATCTTTTTTTTTATTATTACTATTTTATTATTAAATTTGAAATTTTCACGGGCATTACAGTGTGCTTGTGGGTGTCGTGACATTCCTAGTAGCATTTGATGTGTGATGGTTTGCAACCACCACAGCAGTATTGTGGTTGCTATTTGTGGACACTGAAAAAAAAATTCTTTATAATGGGTCCTAGACCTGTTTGGGAAATTCCCTAAACCTTGAGTGGTAGTATCGAGTCTCATCGTCACGACCAGACAAATGCCATGGATCACCTGGTGCTAAAGACCATTGTAAGCCTGACTTAGGCCGGTGCGGTCGGGTGAGAAGAAGTTCAGCCACAGCTAACTGAAGATGTGGAACGAATGTAGTTAGGTTTGACCAACCCTTGAAATGGCTCCGTTAATGGCATGTCAGGTGCTTATTGTCATAGCTATAGGCCCCATTGACGAGGTGGGTATGCCATGCTTCTACCCAATAAGTTTTGGACTTACCTTTAAAGTACCAGGCCCTGGTGATTTCATGAAATGATAATTGTATTGTGATGTGGACTTTTAGAGGGCTTGCATGCCTGGATACACCCTACATACTTTTGCATTGCATCTCTTACATTGCATCCTGCCCTCTCAACTTCATGTGACATTACATTGTCACCATCCTTCAGTTTGTGTATTCTAATATTTTAATTATTATTGCATGCTTGTACACTACGCACACATAAGTGTACTCACTAGGCTTTAAGAACATGCCATCTTTTTTCCAAATTTTCAAGTCAAGAGTAGCAGGGAGGACTTAGACTTTTTGGATATGTGCAATATATTTTGTGCTTTAGTGATATCTGATTAACGGAATCTATAATAATGAATGTTGCTTAGTATTGTGATCATGAATCATTTTGCCTAGGTGCTATAACTCAAAAAAATTATTCAAAAAACTTCCTTATGGTGTGTCGAACTCGGGACTCTGTGCCTAAGAGTCGGGTGTCGGAATCGGGGTGCTACGGAAGTTGTCCATTTCTGAATTTTAGGCATAACAGTAATTGTCACGCCACAAACTCGAGAACTAGTCTCACAAAATTCTCAACTGTCGAATCCATTGCCAACAGCCTCCGTAATATCCCATTCTCAACTCCCAGCTCCTATACACCAGGTTTCGATCATGGGATCTTATAAGGAGAATTTAAGATTTTCAGGATAATTGTTTTTATATATATAAAGGAGTATAAGTACAAGTGTACCCAAGTCACAAAACAACATCATTACCACATATTTACTAATAAAATCATTGAGTACGGTGCTGGAAAGGAAATACAAGATATAACCAAAACTCAAAAGACTAGGCTCAATGCTGTTGATATGCCCTAGCATCACGTGCAGCATAAACAAACACGCATAAGCTTCCTACGAAGCTCAGTAGACTACATGTGTGTGTATGTGTGCACAATGCATATGACAATAATACAAATATCAAAGTATGCGGAAGATGATGAAGAGCTAAGTTGTCAAGTCCATGAATGTTGTTAGCCATACCAAGGCTATGTAATGCAACGCCTACGTGGCCGAATGTCATATGATAGATATGCAATATAAACATGTTGATCCTCAACTAGTCCACATATCAGAACAGTTCATCACTGGAAACATTATTGAGGCCTAATACACTTCAACATTGTTTGTCGCCCATGGCGCACATGACCAAGTAAGTGGAAAAGACCTCACTATCCGCCTCATCAGTGGTATGCCAATGCTCACCCTACTCGCCGATGGCGGACCCGTTTACGAACTGGTCAAAATAACTTAGATTACAGCCCCCTACCCTCGAGCAGATAAGGTCACACCCCTTTTCAACAGACCTCGACACAGTGGAAGATGCGGCATACTTGTATTTAGAACTCGGGCACTCATGTTTTTCACTTAGTCTCGACATTGAAGCATCCTACTCATACCACAAGGGTTTTGGGACTTTTACCCAAGGACATCTATAGCGCCCTAATGCTAGAATAGATATTTTCGGTATCCAATCTGGCCATCCACGATATGCTTGTGGAGTCCACAATCTTAATGTCACTAAGGTGTAAAAGCGATTGTGACATACATAATGCAAGAGTCATATTATCCAAGTTATGCACCAAACCTACACATATTGCATGATCATGTGAGGCAACTCTATCTCATATGGGGTCCCCTAAGTATCTCAAGCCGAAAGGTGTATGATAGATCAATCGTTCTTCACAACAAGCATAGGAATGATGCATATGGGCATACAAATGGGCAGGATATCTATTATACTAGACATGTTATTAGTATGTCCTATCAGGCTAAATACACAAGCATGTTATGAGATATATCATAAGATAATCGGTCTTAATTGGCACATCATATGTAGAGAGTGGGAACCGAATGGCAGGCTCCACTAGAAATATAGAAGTCTATAAGGTGTGGCCCACGTTAGACTAATATTGGCTCCTCATGTAGCTGAAATTGCGGTAATGACTACTCTAGTTGAAGTAGAAATAGGTCAAAGTGTCCTAGAGGGGGGTGAATAGGACTTTATAAAATTTTATAACAATTTAAAATCTTATTACCAATATCTTAATCTAATATGCAAATGTCAAGATATCTTAAATTTAACTCTAATGGCTTCCAAGCCAATTAGAAGATCTAATCACAAGACTATTCAAAATCTAAGCAATTTATAAACTTAGTCTATGATGGATGCAATGAGTGACTGTGTGTGGAATGTGATACTTATCAGTTCTAAATAATTATGTCATCATGCATCATGTGAACTTTCAAAGCGAACATAATAAGAGAGTATGCAAATAACAATCCCAAACACAGTCATTTTTATAGTTGTTCGGCGATATGCCTACTCCACTCCCATCGGACGCACTCAACCCTTAAGTGTACCAGATTTCACTAAGGAGGTTTCAAATTAGGTTTACCACAAACTAGTATAACCTACTGTAACGTCTTAGAAAAATCCGTATAAAGGCCCGAGTACCACCTCAGGCAGAAATCCCTAAGGATCGTATCCTGTAGAAATTTAGGTGAATTTAGTTAAATACTAAACTAAATAGGCAGTGGATTTAGCTTGAACCACTATCTATACAAATGGTAAGACCTAAAACTATCAAAAGCAATGACTCAACACTACTTAGTAACCTAGGAGAAATCTCAAAAGCCAGTTGCTCTCAGGAGCACATTGAAACTCTGAATCGGACCTGGACCGCATGTCGAAAGTCCGATGACTGCGAAACTATAGGATTATGTCAGTCCTACTGGGCTTGACAACCATCGCGGGAATCGAGCCCAAACAGTGTCCAAAAATGCACAACTTGAGCCCCGAGTGAAGTGTGTGAGAAACGCGAATATCCTTAGAAAATGTATTGAAACTTAAGTGAATTGGGCCATTGCTTGTGGGAAAAATTGAAGATTTCAGACCATTAGTTTCTAACCGAACTTCACCCATGGATCAGGAAAATTTTCCTTCACATATCTGTATACTTGTGGCCCTGATCGAGCGATAACGACCGTTGGTCTGACACGGGTCCGCCACGGTCGATCCGTTAATCCGATCATACCAAAATCATAACCTGGCTTAGATCCATGGTCAGGGAACTTACCCTACGTCGTAAGTGAGAAATGGACCCACCTAAGGGCCTTATTTGTCAGAAACAGGCACCCTTTGGCTGTAACTTAAGTATATCATGGCCCTGGGGCTATTTACACCAGTTCTGGGCCTATATAATGCCCTTAAACTACCCGATTCCCATTTCATATGAATTTCTCTAAACCTAGGAGAGAGAAGAGAGAAAAGAGGAGAAAAGAGCAAGGAGAAGAGAGAGAGAGAGAGAGAGATAGGGAGATCGTTGATGGGATTCACTCCCACTACTCCATGGGCTGAATCACCTCTCCCGTTTCACTACACAACCTGTTTCAACTACGATTTGAGTAAGAAATCCTAACCCTAATCTTGATTTAGGGATCTAAATAGCGTAAATGATGAAATAGCTAACCTATTTTAATGTTTAGGTACTCGTTGTTCTGTATTCGGGAACGTAGGATTTGAATCGACTTCGAAACGAGCAATCCGATGAAAGGTGCAGACTATAAACGTTTAGGTTATGGTTTTTAAGACTTTCAATGTCAGCAATGATTTCTGTATGACTTGATTGCTGTCATATGATCCTAGTCACAACATTTTCGATAAATTATACATGTGCAAACTATGTTGAATATATGATGCATCTCTTATGTTTGTTGAAATGTTTGAATGAACATGAAAATATGATTTGTGTTTACCATGTCTACTGATCTAGGATTCATCGTTATTATATGCATGCTGACCTCTTTGTATAAGGATTTGTTGAAATATATGTTGTAACTAACCTAGTCTATGTGTTTGGTGTATTGTAGCCTAAGTGTTTGTTAAATTGTCTAAATGAGAAATTGTTGATGATTTGTACTTATTACAAGTATTAACTTAGTATTTTGTATTGCCTTATATATATGTATAGTTCTTTCATGCAATCTTATTTGCCTCTACGCAAATATATGGACAAAATGCAAATACTTGGTAATATGGTCAATGTGTTTGATAAAATGCTCAAATGAAGTATTTACTTGGATTGTTTGCTAAATGCTGATATGATTATCACATGTATCTACCTATTACATCTAAGTAAGATTGGGGCCATACCCTGGCCCAGGCAATCAGTAACAATTCTCATTTGAGGGCGGAATTAGTCTCGCCACATTTGATACGTTCGGTGAATCCGAGTTGTACGACTATTGTCGACAGTGGTTAGGCCACGTGGAGTGCTTATGCGCTCCATGTCGTTTAATTTAGCGTGCGCTCGTACCAATCGAACTTATCCAACAAATTCGATTGGCCTATTGTGTGTTTACCATGTATGGACATTCCTGCTTGAATCTAAGGTACCACTTACCGTTTCAACCATGGTACCTTGATCTGTTAAGACTCATGAGCCGGGCATGGTGGTATAGGACATCGTGGTCGAGCTGTCGGCCTATGCTGGGGTGACAATCCTCCCCATAGTGACCAATGAGTAACCCAAACTCGTGAGCCGAATACGATGGTATGGGACACTGTATTCGAGCTGTCGGCCTGCACTGAGGTGACGAGCCTCCCCATAGTGACCTCGAGTATAAACTTTTAAACTTACTTATCCACTGCTTATCATTGGGAGTGATGTCCTACAACTTGCCTATCGTATGTGATTAACTAGGATTGACGACCCTAGATGAATCTTTCAGTTGGGTAAATGATATAAAGGGAGATACCTTAGCTTCCCAAATCTATTGTATGACTAAGCCTAATTAAGAACCCGGCTAACACGACCAAGCACCACATTGCATGTGCCTTTGTAGATGAAGGGCATGATTAGGGAGTTGGACATGCGCAAATGGCTGATGTTGTCGCTTGTGAGGGAGCTTTGTGCGAGTGTATGCATCATTACTGCACTTCATTCTTGCACTAACCAGAGTATTTAGGAAGTGATTGTTGTATTATTTTATCATTACTGCTTGATTGAATTGATAATATGTTAACCTTTGCCTTTTAGTACCATTGAGTTGATCACTCACTCCCACTCTGGGACGATGTTTTAAAACAACAACCAAACTCTGTTTTAGATGTAGGTGATGATGGAGCCTATGCAGCTGAAATAGACTTCATGGATGAGGAGGAGGAATTCTCCTACGTTCAGCTATCAAGTGGGCCTTCGTAGACCTTGTTCTGATTCGACGGGATTACAGGGTTATATAGATTAGTTGGACATTTATGTTTTAACATTTTGTATATTTTGAAACAACACTTGTATATATTCAGCCTGGTACATATTTATACTCCGGTTTATAAAACACTTTCATGTGTTAATACACGTACTTAAGGCTTCCGCTTGCTTAATTTAATTACACCTGGAGTATGATATGCTGATTTAGTATAATCTCTCTCATGTTTAATGCACTAATATGGACAACATTTAAACATCATTATCTATGTTGCATAAGTGATGCGTTGGATCTCGGGAGTTGACCTTGCTCGACCCTCGAAATCCGGGGCATTACAAGTTGGTATTAAAGCATGATTTGGATTAAACTGAACCTAGGTGACGGTAACACGACGCACTCTAACACACTTTGACTTAGGAAGGGGGCGATGAAATGTAGAAATGACCGTAGGATCCCAAGTTTCGCCGACTAGCGAAATTGACCATTATAATCTAGCTCGTACGCGTCCGAGATCATGTGAAATGATCTTAATACCTTTTTGGCCGTCAATTGACGGGTTTGAACAAAGATTCGGCAAGTCCCGAACTCAAAACGATCCAAAAAGCATGAATACGCGTTTGTAGGACCGAGAAAACATATCAAACAAACATGGGGACCCAAATCTCAATTTTTGGTGGGACCCAAGGGGTCCCCCACATAGTACAACACCTCGGGAGGGGGTGGCCACCGCCCCAGGGCAGAGCCACAGCCGACAGTCCAGGGAGGGGGTAGCGGCACCGCCCGCCTTCACAGCGGGAGGGCGGCGGCGCACCACCCACCGGCCGACCATGTGGGATCCTCCCACGTGTGGGACCCCTCATTTGAACCCCCTCCTCTCCCCTTTTGCCATTCCACCCAATTCCTAGCCCTCTAAACCCTCCAAAATCACATTTTCCCTCTCAAATCTCCTTCCATACATTCAAAGCTCCATTTTCTTCTACATTTCACATAAACCTTCCATCTTCTTTCATATTTTGCATTATCTACCACCATTCTCTCAAAACTACCTCTTACTACTCTCCATTTTCCCTACATCCCCACATTTGAGCACAAAATCCACAATTTTATGTCTCATAACTCTCAAGCTCCTTAAATCTACCTCACTTTAAAGTTTTTCCAATTCCATGGCTCTCTTTGAGCTAGTTACCGCCATTTTCTCGATCTCTACACTCCTTTCCCTCATGGGAAAGAAGAGTGTGGCCCTGGATGAGGCCGAGCCAAGCTGACCACGTCGTACCACAAAGAAGGCGAGTGTCGAGCGAGAGCGAAGATCCAAGCGGAACCTCGATCCTCAAATCTCATTGGAAAGATCGCTACTAGCGGGCATTGATCTCGGTAAGTTCCACAACCACAAGGTCGTATTTGAAGCACATGTCGATGCGAAGTTGTTTGAAACGTATCTGGTCATCGACTTTCTCCTGAAAAATAGGTGGGATCCCATATTCAAGGGAAACACTCACGCTCATGAAGGTGCTATGCGAGCCTTCTATGCCCATATACAGAACCCACTGTTGGAGCTTCTCCAGTTTAATATCCCTTTGGGAAGGCAGGAGGCCATAGTAGATGTGGACGTGATGGCCTGCATTATGGGAATTGAAAGAGGTGTGGTACATGCTAGTGAAACTTGTCTCGCTAGTGAGCAAGAAAGAAATCACCGCACACGTTTCCTATGCGGCCAACTTGAGCGTTGGAGGCGAGGAAATATCCTCACTTCATCTAAGATGACGAACAACTTTCGCCTACTCCACCACATATGTACGTATAACGTGTATCCTAGGTGGAGTAATCACACCGAATGTACAAAGTTCACGGTGGACTTCTTGTATAGAGTCGGGCAAGGAGAGAAAGTATGCATGCCTACTCTTGCCCTATCTCAAATAATCAGCACTACATGGTCTATTAGGCAAGACTACTCGCTACCTTTCGGCTGACTTATTTGCAAAATTACCTACCACTACACTTTCAAACTCCATATGGATAACATCACCCCAATCCACATTATCAGTGAGAACACGCTCAACAACATGGGCATTGGCCTTAAGCAACGCCAAGCTGACTCAATGAGCAAAGCGATGAAATAGAAGAAGAAAGTGAAGAAGACGAGGGAAGTGAAGGTGACGAAGAAAGCGGTGATGCTGAAGAAGGAAGTGGTGAGGAAGGCAGTGAAGAGGAAGATCAGGGAGAAGAAGAGGAGACCCAAGACTCTGATGGGGGCCCTCCTTCTACACATGAAGACTGCCATGATCGGGCTGCCTTAGAAGCCTGCATGGCCAGGATTGAGGAGAATCAAGCCTATCTAAAATAGAAATTCAAAAAAATGTCTCGCACCTTGAAGGCCCTCCTATGCTATATGCAGGATAAGGGTGCGTCTCTACCTTCACCAGAGTAAGCGGACTAGTTGTGTTGCAGTGGTCCTTTGGTTTTTCCCTGTTTCTTGTTTTCTTTGTAATAGCCCTAGTTGGCTTGAATGGGTGTTAGAATAGTTAGTGTTAAAACTGTTGCTAAATTAGCTCACATGCATTCTCTGTCATAATTCATGTAATGCTATATCATATGTATTGTTACAAATTTTGGCTTAATGAAATGCACGAAGCTCTTTTTATTTGCAATGTGTAAAATGGTTGGAAAAGTGAGTAATATTATTTTAAACCTGACACACGTTGCACCCTATGTTGTATATAGGGGATGCCTCCTAAAAACACTCAGAATATAGCACGTCTCGCACTTGACGGATCGATTGACGAGGTGCCTCCCCTGAACGATAGCCAAACGGACCCTAACTTGGGCTCGAACTTTGAGACAATACTAGATTCGCAGTCAGCCACTGGCCCCACCAATGGGCCAACAGCTTGTGCACCACCGGTTCCGAAATAAAACTGTGCGTCTACATCGACGCCACACATGCCTCAGGCAGCTTCTCCTCCTGATAGGTTGGAGCAGATGATGCTCCTGATGCAACAATAGTAGTAAGTATTGGCCACGATCGCGGGGGTAATTACCTGAAACATGACTATGGTACCGCCTATGCCACCTATGCAGCCTGCTGTGGCTATGAATACAAGCGGCTTGTTTGAGCGCTTTCGGCATTTCCACCCTCCTACTTTTGCTAGTAACCACTGACCTGAGGAGGTAGAGTATTGGTTGGATCGTATACCCAAAATGCTAAAGCCACTGCACTGTACTGAAGCAGAGGTGGAGCTAGTTACGTATATGTTTGAGAAGGAGGTTAGTTTATGGTGGGACAGCATCCTACGGACCATCCCCGTAGGATACATGTGGACGTGGGACACGTTTGAAACTCGTTTCCACGGAAAGTATTTCCCCCTCACTTATCGTAATGAAAAGGAGGGTGAATTTGTTCACCTTCGACAAGGAGGGATGATAGTAGCCGAGTACGTGAACCGCTTCATGGAGCTAGCCAGATATGCCCATTGATCCTTACAGACGAGTCGATGAGAATGCGGCAATTTTCAGAGGGTTTGCGGCCTAAAATCCGCACAAAGATGTGTTGCGCTAGCATTTCCAGCTATGTTGAGCTAGTGAACACGTCCCTGTGAGCCGAGAAGGATGGCGAGAGACTGTCCCGGACACGTATGCCTATGGGCCCAAGGCCTCGGCCTGAATTACCAAACCGACCGTTCCTCAGCAAGAGGCCTCGTGCGGATTCGCCTCCCAGACTAATAGCTCTAACGACCCAACCAAGGCGATTGGATACTTGGTGCACCTACTGTAAGAAGATGGGTCATACGGATACTTATTGTTTTACCAAGATGAGGGACAATTACTTTATATCACCTTAGAATTTCAACCGCCAGCTACCACAGGCTATTTCAGCTCCACCCGTACGATCCGCACTACCAGCATAGCCATTCTACAGATCACCTGTACCTCGAAATAGGCCGCCTCAATGACCTATGGCAGTGCAACCCAATCGTTCTCAACAAGCATGTGTACATGCACTTACAGCTGAAGCATCTGAGTCAGCAACTGTAGTGCCTTTAGCCTTTGAAGTCACTGCCCACATTCAAGGTACACCTGTATTTCGATTGGTGGACACTGGGTCCACTACTTAGATAATATCGTACTCTACAGTCAAGCGTTTAGGGCTGAACACTATTCCTATGGTTGGGGTGAGAGTCCTTACCGCAACAGGGACCCTCTCCGGCACTACTAAGCTTTGTAAAGGTTACTCAATAAACTTATGAAGCAGAATGATGTTCATTGACCTGATCGTCACCCCGCTGTATCATTACGATGTCATCCTCAGCATGGATTGGCTCACTGAAATGAAGGCAGAGATCGACTGCAAGACCCGACTGGTGATGGCACATGGACCCGAGGGCACGGCCTTTACTTTCCCAGTTCAGGTTAGTTGGGCCTACCGCATAAGTTGTTACGCTTCCTTATTGGAGAATGTTGATGATCTGACACTTGGGGACACGCCTGTAGTCCAAGATTTCATTAATATGTTCAGAACGATACCTGGACTACCTCCTCGGTGCGAGATCGACTTTACTATCGACCTTGTGCCTGGTGCGATGCCCATTTCCCTACCAACATACCGCATGCTTCCATGTGAAATGGAGGAATTGAGGAGACAGATAGATGATTAGTTGAAATCAGGTTTTATACGGCCTAGCGTATCTCCTTGGGGAGCACTTGTATTGTATGTAAAGAAGAAAGGTGGGTCACTACAGTTGTGTATTGATTATAACAGGCTGAATCACATCACGGTCAAAAATAAGTACCCTCTGCTCAGGATAGATGACATGTTTGACCAGTTGAAAGGGGCACGATATTTCTCTAAGATCGACCTGCAGTCAGGGTATCATCAGTTGCGCGTCAGGGATGAAGACGTGTAGAAAACAGTATTCAGAACCAGTTTTGGGCACTATGAGTTTCTTGTGATGTCGTTCGGACTTACGAATGCACCGGCTGTGTTCATAGACCTCATGAACCGGGTGTTTCAACCGTATCTGAACCGGTTCGTCATCATGTTTATAAATGACATTTTAATATACTCCAAGAGTTGGAAAGATCATTAAGAACACCTGCAAGCAGTCTTCGATACTCTCAGGAAGAATCAGTTGTTTGCACAATACTGAAAATGCGACTTCTGGAAGGAGGAAGTCAAGTTTTTAGGACACGTGGCGTCCAAGGAAGGAATTGTCATGGACCTTAACAAATTTATTACGTGTATGTGTTATGTGTAGTCTAAGTGTTTGATAAAATGCCTGAATGAGAAAATGTTTGTTTAAATGTATGCCATGAGGGTGTTGAGATAAGGTTCTCAATTCCCTTATCTATGGTTACAGATTCCTCTATGTAACCTATCTTACTACTTTGTGAGTTAGGGATGAAATGCCTATGTATGGTAGTATGTGTAGTATGTGTTTTGTTAAATTGCTCAAGTAAGATTTATATCTAATTTTAGTTGTCACATGCTGTCTTGGATTACCATAAGTGAATGCTATTAGTTGGAGTGTGATTGAGACTATGACATAGTCCAGGTAATCGGTAATGGTTCCCGGTTAAGTGGAGGAACTACTCCCGCCACATCAGATGCGTTCGGGGAATTTGAATCGTACGGAGATTTGCTGACAGTGGTTAGGCCACGTAGAGTGCTTACACACTCTATGTCGACTAAGTCAACGTACGCTCGTACTAACCGAGCTTGTCAAGTAACCCGATTGACCCATTATATGTTCACCATGTTTGGACGCTATTATTTGAATCTAAGGTACCAACTTACCAATGTAAAGCTCGTTAAACCTTGGTACCTCGATCCGCTAAGACCCATGAGTTGGGCATGATGGTATGGGACACCATGGTCATGCTGTCGGCCTACACTAGGGTGACAGCCTCCCCGTAGTGACCAGTGAGCAAACCAAACTTGTGAGCTGAATATAGTGGTATGGGACACTGTATTCAAGCTGTCGGCCT
Source organism: Magnolia sinica (assembly GCF_029962835.1). NCBI lineage: Eukaryota > Viridiplantae > Streptophyta > Magnoliopsida > Magnoliales > Magnoliaceae > Magnolia > Magnolia sinica. The sequence goes on along the minus strand of NC_080574.1, from coordinate 103,320,131 downwards.
ACGATCAGGTTACGAGCCTTTCCGTGACCTCGAGTATACACTAGGTCTACGTTGAGGTGACGAGCCTTTCCGTGGTAAACTAGAGTATAAACCAAGCTTGCGCTGAAGTGACGAGCCTCTCCGTAACGGCCTGGAACTACCTATTGTATGTAACTACTAGGATTGACGACCCTAGATGGATCAATGTTTGGGACAATAATATAAAGGGAGGTACCTTAGCTTCCCAACCTGCTATACAAAGATGCTTAATTAAGAACTTGGTTAATCACACACATGCACCGCATTACATGTGCCTTTGGCGTTAGAGTTGGCACAACGGGAGTGTTGCATGCCGCGATCATGAGATGATGTCGCAGAGGGAGTGCAAGTGAGGGCATACATCATTATTATATCATCTTTGCATTAACAAGAGTACTTAGGACATGAGTATCGTACTGCTTTATCATTACTGCTTGACTGAATTGATAACATGTTAACCTTTGCTTTATAACTCCATTGAGTTGATCACTCACTCCCACATTCTGGGACGGTGTTCTAAAACGCCAACCAGACTCTAGTTTAGTTGCAGATGATGGGGATACTTGTGAGGCAGAGCCTGATTTTTATGATGACGAGGAGTTCTCCTATATGCAGTTATCAGGCGGGTCTATGTAGGCCCTGTTCTGATCGACCGGGGTTACTGGGATGCTGACTAGATGAAATTACACATTTTATATATTTTAGAACTTTACATGTAATTAATTGACTTGGTAACATGATATGTTATTTTGGTATAATCTCATTCATGTTTAAGGCACTAATACGACCAACATTTAATCATCATTATCTATGTAACATAAGTGATGCATTGGAACTCGGGAGTTGGGCATTTGCACGACCTTCGATTTTCAGGGCGTTACAAGTTGGTATCAAAGCATGATTTGGATTAAACTGGACCTGGGTTATAGTCATACAATACACGCTGGCATACTTTGACTTAGGAGGGAGAGATAAAATGTAGGAACAATCATAGGATCCCCAGTTTCGCCAATCGACGAAATTAACTGAAATTGACCCTTGAAATTAGGGCCTGTACGCATCTGAGATCATGCGTGGTGACCCCAAACCTTTTCTAGACCTGCAATCGATGGGTCTAGATAATAAATTGACAAGTTCCACACTCAAACAGCCTAAAACACATGAATATACGTGAGATGGGACTCAAAACGACTCAAACGGACTAGAGGACCCAAACGGTGCAAAATGGGGGGATCTAAAGTGGACCCCGCACACATACGGCACCCCAGGGGGGAATCGCATTGCCCCTGGGGCAAGCCCTCACTGGGGAGCCCAGGGACCGGTGAAGGCATTGACGGATTGGTGAGGCCTCACCGATCACCCAGTCCGGGCCTAGCAGGCCACAGTGGGCCTAGCGGGCAGGCTCTTGTGGGGCCCATGGAATCACGTGGGGACCCCTATCTCCCTCTAGTTTGCTCCCCTCTCCCCTCTTACACACCTCCAAGATTTCCTTTTCCTCTACAAATCCCTTTTCCCCCTCTCAAATCACCCCTCCAATCTCATCTTCTTCCCTTTTCTTGCACCACCTCCACTATTCTCTCAAATTCATCTTCCACAACTACCTATCTCCCTTAATCCCCTTATTTGATAACACAAGCACTCCTTTATGTCTCAAAAATCTCAAAGTCCAACAACTCATCCTATTCCTCCACCTTATATCACTCCAATGGCTCTTTTTGAGCTAGCGGCTATTTTCTCCATTTCCACGCTTCTTTCTCTCATAGGGAAGAAGAGAGCTTCCACGGAGGAAGCCGGGCCTAGCCACCCTACTCGTTCAAGGAGGCCGAGAAGGGCCACCACAGGTACGAGCACCGATCGAGAGATAAGGACAAAGCGGGACCTCGATCCCCAGGCTCCTCGAGAGAGAGCTCTACTGGCGGATCTGTCCCATGGAAGATTTTAGGTCCTTAGGGTCCTTTTTGAAGCACACGTGGACGAGAAGCTCTTTGAAAAATATCTGGTGATGGACTGCCTGGTGGATGTCAGGTGGAGTCTCATATTTGAGGGCAAGTTCCACGTGAATGTGAGCACTATCTGAGCCTTCTACGCTCATATACGGGAGCCAACGCTGGAGCCTTTACATTTCAAAATTCCCGTGGGAAGGCGGGAGGCCACAGTTAATGTTGGCTTAATAACCCGACTCATGGGGATACCGCTTGGCGAAGTCCATGCTAGTGAGAAGAGTCTTAAGAGTGCACGTGAAAGGGATTACCGCACATGATTCCTTTATAGCTAACTGGCCCACTGGAATCCAAACAATAGCCTCCTAGCATCTAATATGACCGATGACTCCACTTACTCCACCACATCTTCACATACAACGTGTACCCCAGGTGGAGCAATCGCAGCGAATGCATGTGCCTAATGGTAGACTTTCTGTACCGAGCTGGGCAGGGAGAGAAGTTGTGTGTGCCTACGTATGTACTACTATAGATAGTGCAGAAGGTGTGCTCTTCTAAGACGTCTGTTTCGCTCCCCTTCGGCTGACTTATATGCAAGCTTGCACGTGAATTCGCTACAGACTTAACGTAGAACTTCCTATTCTGATCCATTTCATCAACGACACTACTCTCAACAACATGGAGATTGGGCCATGACAGGGTCAAGCCCGACTCGACGAGAGTGAGGATGAGACGGAAAGCGAAGATGAGGGGAGTGAGGAAGAAGAGGAAGAGAAAGAGATAGAGGAAGAAGGAGAGCAGGAAGAATAAGAGGAGGCCCAAGACACTGATGAGGGTTCTCCTCTTGCTACACAGGGGCATGGCAGTGATCGGGCTGCTATAGAAGCCCGATTGGCTCGACTTGAGGAGGGCTAGGCTGCCCTGTGGCAAGAGGTTGGTGAGACCTGGGCCTTCGTGAAGCAGAAATTCAAGAAGGTGTTTCACACCTTGAAGGCTATCCTATGCTACATGTAGGATAAGGGTGCACCTCCTCCATTACCTGATTCAGACGACTAGTCATACTCGCAGTCGTCTTTTAGTTTGCTTTGTTGCTTGCTTCCTGGTTTATATATTTTAGCCTTGATAGGCTTAGTAGTAGAGTAGGTTGATGGTGTGTTGTATTTAAGGCTTTGATTAGATTAGCTCACATGCATCTCCTGTCATGATTTATGTAATACTGTATCTCATGTATCGTGACAATTTTGTTAAATGAAATGCATGAAGTTTCTTTAAGTTGTAATGTGAATGCTGTGCAGTTGAGTTTGTGAGTGTTCTGAATCTGACCTAGATTGCACCCTATGTTGTATATAGGGAATGCCACCTAAGGCCACACGGAGTATGACACATCTCACCTTAGGCGACTCATTTGATGGGGCACCTCCCCTAAACGATAGCTAGACGGACCCCAGTTTGGGCCCGGCTCACGACACTATGCGGGGTTCTCAACCGGCCACTGGCCCCACCAATGAGCCGACACCGGTTGCACCACCTGTGGCACCACCAGTTCCTAAGCAGAACCATGCGTCTACCTCGACGCCACACGTGCCACAATCGGCTCCCCCTCCTGATAGATTTGAGCAGATGATGCTCTTGATGCAACAACTACAGCAGCAGCTGCAATTTTTACCACCATCACAGGGGTCTTTGCCCAGAGTATGGGTGTGGTTCCACCTGCACCTCTTATGTACCCTGCTGGGAATGTGGGAGCTAACAGCCTTTTTGAGCGAGTCCAGTGCTTCTGACCTCATGCTTTTGCTGGTATTCACAGACCCGAGGAGGCCGAGTATTGGCTAGACCGCATCTCTAAGATGCTAAAGCCACTGCACTGCACTGAGGTAGAGCAGGTGGAGCTGGTCACCTATATGTTCGAGAAGGAGGCCAGCTTATGGTGGGACAGCATCCTGCGGACGGTTCCAGTAGGGTATGTGTGGACATGGGAAATCTTTAAGACCTGCTTCAATGAGAAGTATTTTCCCCTCACTTACCATCATGAGAAGGAGACTGAGTTTCTTTACCTCAGTCAGGGAGGGATGATAGTGGTAGAGTATGAGAACCGGTTCACAGAGCTGGCCAGATATGCTCCCCTGATATTGGAAGATTAGCCGAGCAGATGTGGTGTTTTTCTGAGGGTCTGCGACCTGATATACACTTGAAGATGTGTTGTGCTAGCGTAACCAACTATGCTGAGCTAGTGGGCATGTCTTTGCGAGCAGAGCAAGACGAGGACAGATTATCCTGCACTTTTGTGCCTATGATTCCTAGGCCAAGATCAGATCTACCGAGCAGGCCGTTCCTCGGCAAGAGGCCCCATACTAACTCGCCTCCTAGGCTTATGGTTCCACCGACACAGCCGATGCGACCTGATATATGGTGCACTTGCTGCCAGAGGTCGGGCCATACTGACACGTACTATTTCACCAGGATGAGGGATAACAACTTCTCGTCGCTTCAGAGGATTAACCGCCAGCTTCCTCAGGCCATTACAGCCCCACCTCTATGGTCAACACCAGCACATTCATCTTTTCGACTGCCTGCACCTCATTTTAGGCCACCTCAATGGCATATGATACTGCAACCGAACCGTTCTTAGCAGGTGCAAGTACATGCTCTTACAGCTGAAGCATCTGATTCAGCAGCTACAATGCCTTTAACTTTAGAGGTCACTACCTACATCCAAGATACACCAGTATTTTTATTAGTGGACATCGGGTCCACTATCTCAGTGATATCATGTTCTACAGTCAGGCGCTTAGGGTTGAATACGACCCCGATGGTTGGGGTGAGAGTTATCGCAGCACTAGGAACTTTTACAGATGTCACCAAGTTGTGTGAAGGTTGCCTGATAGAGTTAGGGAGTAGGACGATATGCATTGACCTGAATGTCACCACGATATACCATTTCGACGTCATCCTTGGTATGGATTGGCATACTGAAATGAGGGTCGAGATCGACTATGAGGCCCGACTGGTTACGGCGCATGGGCCCGAAAACACGACCTTCACTTTCCCTGTTTAGGTCAATTGCCCCTTCCGTGTTCTTTGTTATGCTGCCCCATTGAAGGACCATAGCAGTTCGACACTTGAAAATACGCCAGTTGTTCGAGATTTTGAGGACGTGTTCAGGAAGATACCTGGATTGCCTCCTTAGCACGAGATCGATTTTACTATCGACCTTGTGCCTGGTTCGACACCCATTTCATTACCCACGTATCTCATGCCTCCATGTGAAATGGAAGAATTGAGGAAACAGATCGATGATCTGTTGGTTGTAGGCTTCATACGACCTAGTGTGTCTCCGTGAGGAGCACCTGTGCTGTTTGTGAAGAAGAAGGATCGATCTTTGTGATTGTGTATTGATTATCGCAGATTGAACCAAGTGACAGTAAAGAATAAGTATCCTTTGCCCAGGATAGATGATCTATTCGATCAGTTGAAGGAGGCGCAGTATTTCACGAAGATCGACTTACAGTCAGGGTATCACCAGTTGCGCGTCAGGGATGAGGATGTGCAGAAGACAGCTTTCAGGACCAGTTTTAGTCATTATAAGTTCCTTGTGATGTCGTTTACACTCACAGACACACCGGTCGTGTTCATAGACCTGATGAATAAGGTGTTTCGACCGTATCTATTTTGATTTGTCATCGTGTTTATAGATGACATCCTAATATACTCCAAAAGTCAAGAAGATCATGCGGAGCACCTGCGAGCAGTCTTCGATATGCTTAGAAAGAACTAGTTGTTCGCGCAGTACAAGAAGTGCGACTTCTGGAAGGAAGAAGTCAAGTTCCTGGGACATGTGGTGTCCAAGGAAGGCATAGCTGTGGACCTTGCAAAGGTAGCCACAGTCCAGGACTGGGAGCAGCCCGGTTCGATTACTAAAGTAAGGTGTTTTCTTGACCTGGCAGGTTACTATCAATGCTTCATTAGGAATTTTTCAAATATAGCCAGACCGTTGTCTCAACTAACTCAGAAAGATCTCAAGTTTACCTGGGATGAGAAGTAGAAGCAGCTTTTAAGGAGCTGAAGGACAAGTTGACGTCTGCCCCTGTGCTATTATTTCCAGAGCAAGGGGTTAAGTATACTATATACACTGATGCCTCTCGTGTGGGTTTGGGTTTTGTTCGGATGCAGAAGGACAGGGTTATCGCCTATGCATCGCGACAGTTGAGGAAACACGAGAAAAATTACCCTACGCATGACTTGGAATTAGCGGCCGCCATCTTTGCATTAAAGCTCTAGAGACATTACCTCTACAGAGAGGAGTTCGAGCTCTTTTGGAACCACAAGAGCCTCAGATACATATTCATGCAGAGGGACCTGAATATGAGGCAACGACGATTGATGAAAACCTTGAAGGACTTCAAGTTTGAGGTCTCTTACCATCCTGGTAAGGCCAACCTTGTGGCAGATGCGTTGAGCCACAAAAAGGCATTAGCATTTGCGGCTCCGCTAATGATAGCAAAGTGGGATATGGTAAAGTTTGTGTGAGACTTTGAGCAGAAACTTACGGTGGAAAAGTCATTTAAGAGCATCGCACATATTCGGGTTTAGCCACTTCTTGATGACTGAATCATTGTGGCTCAGAAGGAAGATGAAGGGTTGGTAGAGTTGAGAAGGCGGGTTAATGACGATGAAGACTCAGAATGGAGGCTTGGTACAGATGGGGGTCTACGTTATCATGGCCGCCTATGCATCCCAAATCTTCATGACTTGAGGAAGGAAGTTCTCGAGGTTGCTCACAATTCGAGAATGGCGATGCATTCTGGTAGTACGAAGATGTATCGGGACATGAAGAGGTCATATTGGTGGCACAACATGAAGGCCCACATAGTAGACTACGTCTCACGTTGCTTTACGTGCCAGTAAGTCAAGGCAGAGCATCGTCGACCTCCTGGACTGCTTCAGCCCATGCCCATAGCTAAATGGAAATGGGATTTCATCTCTATGGATTTTATGTCAGGGCTACCGAAGACGAGGAAGGGATATGATTTCATATGGGTGATTGTGGACCGATTGATGAAATCGGTTCATTTTCTCCCTATCAAAGTTTCGAACTCTGCAGATGAGTTGGCTAGGTTATACATCAAGAAAATTGTGCGTCTGCATGGAGTTCCTATAGAGATCGTGTCAGACCGAGAAACACGATTCACATCTATTTTCTAGACCTATATCTAGGAAGAAATGGGTGTGAAACTGAAGTTCAGTACCACGATCCACCCACAGACTGACGAGCAGACGGAACGGGTAAATCAGGTGTTGGAAGATATGTTACGAGCTTATATGCTGGATTTCAAGGACAGTTGGGACGACTGTCTTCCTTATGCAGAGTTCGCTTATAATAACAGTTTTCAGGCGAGTATTGGCATGGCTCCCTATGAGGCCTTGTATGGGCGCCCCTGTTGAGCACCGCATTGCTGGGCAGAGGTTAGCGAGAAAAGTTTGATTGGCCCGCAGTTAATTCAGGTGACCTCAGAGAAGATCGACATTATCAGGCATCGACTTCTGGTAGCACAGAGTAGACAGAAGAGCTACGCCGATACAAGGAGGCGGCAATTAGAGTTCGAGGTTGGGGACTATGTGTTCCTGAAAGTTTTTTCCATGAAAGGAGTCCTTCAGTTTGGAAAGAAGGGGAATCTCACGCTGAGATTCATTGGCCTATTCCAGGTACTTAACCGAGTGGGTGTGGTAGCTTACCGCCTTACTTTGCCCATACCACTCATCGGCGTGCACAACGTATTTCATGTGTCTATGCTAAAGAAATATGTTCCTGATCCTTCCCACATTATTAGATGGGAGCAGGTATAGTTAAGTGAAGATGCTACAGCAACGTGGATTCTAGATAGGAAGGAGCAGGTGTTGCGCAGTAAAGTGATCCCACTTGTGAAGGTTTTGTGGACGCACCACACTGAGGAAGAGGCTACTTGGGAGACTGAAGCCGAGGTTCATAAGAACTACCCTTAAATTCTCAAGGAGTACGAAAAGGTACTAATTTCGCGGATGAAATTTTTCTTCAAGGGGGGTAGATTGTAACGTCTCAGAAAATTCATACAAAGACCCAAGTGCCACCTCAGGCAGAAGCAGAAATCACTAAGGACCAAATTCATATGAGAATTAACTAAGTGCTAAAATAGATTACCTGTGAAATTAGTACTAATCACTTTAAATACGATCTGTAAGACCCAAAACGGAATCGTTAACGCTACATTACCTAAAAACTTAGGATCCATCTCAAAACCCAGTTGCTCACGAGAGCATCATGAAACTACATATCGGACCTAGACCACACGTTGAAAGTCTGATTACAGCGAAACTATACGGTTATGACCGCTTTCCTAGACTTGAAAACCATCTCAGAAACCAAGTCCTAATAATAACCAGAAATGCACAAGTTGAGCTCGGAGCGAAGTGTGTGAGAAACGCGAATATCTTTAGGAAACAAACTGAAACTTAAGTGAATTGAGTCGCTCGCTTGCAAGCCAAATTTAAGGTTTCAGACCGTCAGATTCTGACCCAATTACACCTATGGATTAGGAAAATTTTCTAATACATGTCAATGTACTTGTGGCCCTGATTGAGTACCGGTGACCATTGAACTGAAACAGGTCCACCACGGTCGATCTATAAATCTGATCGGACCGAAAACTTAACTTGACCTATATCTAATGTCAGGAGACTTACTTCAGACCGTACGTCGAAAAGGGGCCTCTAGATGCACTCTGTTGGACCGAAACGGCCACTATTTGGTTATAACCTAAGTATACCATGGCCCTAGGGCCATTGAGTTCAGTTTTGGGCCTATATAAGGGCCTTAAACCCTCTCTCTCCCTTCACATACGAATTTACAAACCCTAGAGAGAGAAGAGAGAAGAAAGAGAAGGAAAGAGAGAGAAATTGAGAGAAAGAGTGGCGGATTGTTCCTAGGATTCTTCCCTGCCATTCCACATGCTTAACCACCGTTACCGTATCGCTATTCCGGCAATTCTAACTCTGTACTTGGGTAAGAAATCCTAACCCTAATCTGTTTTAGGGATTCAAATAGAATGAATGGTGGAATAGCTAACCTATTTCATGCTATAGGTTGTCGTTGTGCCGTAGACAAAGACTTAGTGTTTAAACTGAGTTCGTTACGAGTCTACCGGCGAAAGGTGCAGACTATAAATGTTTAGGTTATGGTTTTTAAGGCTTTCAATGTCAGTAATGATTTATAACTGGCTTGGTCGCTATCACATGTGCTTAGATACAAGGTTTATCGGATATTATGCATATATGTAAACTATGTTGATTTTAAATGCATTCCATGTGTTTGTTGAAATGTTTGAATGAGTATGGAATTATATTTGTGCTTACCATGATTTTATGATTGAGATTACATGATCGTTGTACATATGGAAACTCCTTGTGAAAGGATTTGCTATAATATATGCTATAACAAATTTATTACATGTATGTGTTGTGTAGTCTAAGTGTTTGATAAAATGCCTGAATGAGAAAATGTTTGTTTAAATGTATGCCATGAGGCTGTTGAGATAAGTTTCTCAATTCCCTTATCTATGGTTATAGATTCCTCTATATAACCTATCTTACTACTTTGTGAGTTAGGGTTGAAATGCCTATATATGGTAGTATGTGTAGTATGTGTTTTGTTAAATTGCTCAAGTAAGATTTATATCTAATTTTAGTTATCACATGCTATCTTGGATTACCATATATGAATGCTATTGGTTGGAGTGTGATTGGGATTATGACATAGTCCAGGCAATTGGTAATGGTTCCTGGTTAAGTGGAGGAACTACTCCTGCCACATCAGATGCGTTTGAGGAATCCGAATCGTACGGAGATTTGTCGATAGTGGTTAGGCCATGCCGAGTGTTTACGCACTCTATGTCGACCAAGTCAACGTACTCTCGTACTACCTGAGCTTGTCAAATAACCCAATTGACACATTATATGTTCACCATGTATGGACGCTACTGTTTGAATCTAAGGTACCAACTTACCAGTGCAAAGCCCGTTAAACCTTGGTACCTCGATCCACTAAGACTCATGAGCCGGGCATGGTGGTATGGGACATCGTGGTCATGCTGTCGACCTATGCTGGGGTGACGAGACTCCCCGTAGTGACCAGTGAGCAAACCAAACTCGCGAGCCGAATACGGTGGTTTGGGACACTGTATTCGAGTTGTCGGCCTATGATCAGGTGACGAGCCCATTGTGACCTCGAGTATACACTACGTCTACGTTGAGGTGACAACCCTTTCCTTAGTAAAATAGAGTATAAACTAGGCTTGCACTGGGGTGACAAGCCTCTCCATAGCGGCTTGGAACTGCTTATTGTATGTAACTACTAGGATTGACGACCCTAGATGGATCAATGTTTGGGACAATGATATAAAGAGAGGTACCTTAGCTTCCCAACCTGCTGTACGAAGATGCTTAATTAAGAACTTGGTTAATCATGCACATGCACCGCATTGCATGTGCCTTTAGCGTTGGAGTTAAGCACAACGGGAGTGTTGCGTGCCACGATCGTGAGATGATGTCGCAAAGGGAGTGCAGGCGAGGGCATACATCGTTATCGCATTTCATCTTTGCATTAACAAGAGTACTTAGGACATGAGTGTTGTACTGTTTTATCATGACTGCTTGACTGAATTGATAACATGTTAACCTTTGCTTTATAGTTACACTGAGTTGATCACTCACTCCCATATTCTGGGACGGTGTTCTAAAACACCAACCAGACTTTGGTTTAGTTGCAGATGATGGCGATGCTTGTGAGGCGGTGCCTAATTTTTATGATGACGAGGAGGAGTTCTCCTACATGTAGTTATCAGGCGGGTCTATGTAGGCCCTATTCTGATCGACCGGGGTTACTGGGATGCTGACTAGATGACATTACACATTTTATATATTTTAGAACTTTACATATAATTAATTGACCTGGTAACATGATCATATTCTGGAGACTTACAACCACTTACATGCTTTATATACTTATCACAGTCTTCCTCTTGCGTATTTCAATTATCTCTGGAGTATGATATGTTGTTTTGGTATAATCCCATTCATGTTTAATGCACTGATACGGCCAACATTTAATCATCATTATCGATGTTGCATAAGTGATGCCTTGGAACTCAGGAGTTGGGCATTTGCACGACCCCCGATTTTCAAGGCATTACAAGTTGGTATCAAAGCATGATTTGGATTAAACTGAACCTGGGTTATGGTTACACGATGCACGCTAGCATACTTTGACTTAGGAGGGAGCGACAAAACCTAGGAACAGTCATAGGATCCCCAGTTTCCCTAATCGACGAAATTAACCCTTGAAATCGGGGCCCATACGCATCTGAGATCATGCGTAGTGACCCCAGACCTTTTCTAGACCTGCAATCGATGGGTCTAGATGATAAATTGACAAGTTCCACACTCAAACAGCCCGAAACACGTGAATATACATGAGACGGGACTCGAAACGACTCAAACGGACTAGGAAACCCAAACGGTGCAAAACAGGGGGATCCAAAGTGGACCCCACACACATACGGCACCCCGGGGGGGATGGCATCACCCCTGGGGCAAGCCCTCACCGGGGAGTCTAGGGACCGGCGATGGCATCGCCAAATCGGTGAGGCCTCGCCAATCGCCCGGTCCGGGCCTGGCTGGCCAACACTTGTGGGATGCTATGGGGCCCACGGATTCATGTGGGGACCCCTATATCCCTCCAGTTTGCTCCCCTCTCCCCTCTTACACACCTCCAAGCTTTCCTTTTCCTCTACAAATTCCTTTTTCTCCTCTCGAATCACTCCTCCAATCTCATCTTCTTCCCTTTTCTTGCACCACCTCCACTATTCTCTCAAATCTATCTTCCACAACTACATATCTCCCTTAATCCCCCTCATTTGAGCACACAAGCACTCCTTTATGTCTCAAAAATCTCAAAGTCCAATAACTCATCCTATTCCTCCACGTTATATCACTCCAATGGCTCTTTTCCAGCTTGTAGTGGCTATGTTCTCCATTTCCACGCTTCTTTCTGTCTCGCCCCAAAGTCGGAGACCGGGCTCACAAAATTTTTGATTGCCGAATCCAGCACCGACAACCTTCGTAGTACCCCATTCTCGGCTCCCGGTGCCCATTCGCCAGGTTCTAATCTAGGATGCTACGAGAAGGATTTTCAACATCAATTTTATTCATAATAAGCATAACCAAAGGCATAACTCACAAACAACAACCAAAAACTCCATCACATTTCCACTATGTTCAAAATTTATAAGTACAAAGCGCATAAAGGGAAATACAATGATGATAAACAAAAGCTCCAAAATGATCTGCCACGTGCTCAAGCCTCAGCACTGCTGCTATCTAACATCACCTTCACGCAATAGTCATGCATAAGCTTATGAAAAGCTTAGAGGGTGGTGAAAGTGTGTGCGCAAGGTAGTAATACAATTATGCAGTATCAAAGTATTGTAGAAAATGCTGATGAATCCATGAATACCATTAGCCGTACCAAGGCTATGTGATGTAAGGCATGAATGATGTCGGTCATACCAAGGTCATGCGATACAAGATGCAACTCAAGCATACAAATCCTCATCTAAGTCCACATATCAATACAGTTCAACTCTGGAATATAACCGGGGTCTAGTACACTCCAACTAGATTGCCATCCCATCGCGTACAATAAGGTGAGTGGAAGAGACCTCACTATTCGCTTGCCAATATCGGGCTCGGCTCGTCGATAGCGGACCCATTCCTCGAGCTGGTCAAACTCAGCCTAGCTTTGTCCCCTCCTCTCGGGTAGGTAAGGCCATACCCCCTTCAAATCAACCATGACACAGTGAAAAGCGCGGCCTTCTGGTAATCAGCACTTGGTGCTCATGCACCCACTCGATCTAGACGTTGGAGTAACCTCTTGGTACCATAAGGGTTTAGGGATTTTCACCCAGTGATATCTATAGCACCCCATATAGAGCAAGATTTCTAGTATCCAATCCTGCCAACCATGATACGCCTATGGAGGCTACAGCCTTCATGTTGCTAGGGCGTACAATAACCATGTCACACAATGTGAAATGCATGAATCACACTATCCAGTCAAGCAGTAATCCTGTGCGTATCGTGCACATATGTAGGGCAACACTGCCTATCCGGGAGCCCATAAATAATCTGCCCGAAGACATATGTTATGATCAGTCACTTCTCATATCAAGCATACATATGATGTGTATGATCATGAATCATAGAACAATACTAAACATGTTATATGGCGATGGATTCTTGTTCATAACGAAGATGGGCCTAAACGGCCTACACACTACAAGTATGGGCCTAATAATGGGCCCTCGGGAGAGTTACAATGTGGACATTTAACCATCATTGCTCTACAATGTGGACGTCAAACCATCATTGCTCCCAAGGCATGACCAAATCGAATGGGCCGAATCAAATGGGCCAAATCGAATGGGCTAATTCAAATGGGATGATTAAATGGGCCGATTCATATGGGCCAAATCGAATGGGCCGATTTAAATAGGTTAAATCAAATGGGTCGAATCGAATGGGCCGATTCAAATGGGATGATCAAATGGGCCGCACCAATGGGCTTCATGTATGTCAATCGGGCCCGCCCTTATACACTTTTGAGAGTCGACCTATTCATAAGATAACATAGAGATAGATGAAGTGAAGACCAAATATTAGTTTGAGTGGGAACCACCGTGGTCCTTAGAATTTCCAACGGTGGACGTCACTGTCCACTATTTTAAATGATGGGGTCCACTTGAACTTTAGAACTAACCCATTTACCCCATTCCAATAATGATCTCACAAATGGTTGAACAGTTTGGATAACACACATGCATCATGGCGGGTCCCATAAATAGACGGCATGGGTAGAATAGTGGGGACCCATCAAGCTTACTATCGTGTAAACAGTGGGGTCCACTTACTGCCGTGTGTACAGCAGGAGGTCCTGTAAACCATGCTAATGTCAAGAGGGCAACTGGATAGCTGCTAAACGTGCAACACTTGTTACTTTAAAGAAGCAGAGGTGGGTCCCACGTAGGGCCCACCCTCATGTATATATACAATATTATATATATATAATATATAATATAATCCATAGCTGCTACTAGTGCAGCTTTTCTGCATTAAAAGGGCAGAAGTGGGTCACACATAGGGCCCACCACAACATTAAATAGGAGATATTAAAATATATATAATATAATATATCATATATAATATAATATATTAATATTATATATATAATTCACAACGTCCAGGCCCTGGACGGCCTGGACAGACGTATACAACAAGGTGGCCCCACACGTGGGGTGGGTCCCACCATTCAGGGACGGTGGATGTCCCACATGCATCACAGTGTGGCCCATCAAATGGGTGGACGGCGTGGTTGGGTTCCACAAACCCCACAGGCCGTTCACACCTCACTGTTAGCCACCCTCAATGCCAAGACCTCAGCGTTGAAACAAGGTATCTTTCACTTAGCCTACCACTGGAGCTATGGATCTGGGTGTGGAAAACACATCAAGGAGGGCCCCACACGGACGTGGGTCCCACCGTCCAGGGGCGGTGGACGGTTTGGATAAAACACATACACTAAGGTGTGACCCATCAAAAGGGATGGACGAGGTGGGTGGGTCCCATGTACCCCACCTTCAATTAATACTTCACTGTTAGCCCCACCCCACGTCAGTTCCACACTTCACTGCCAGCACACACCCAGCGTCAGTACACCTCCACTGTTAGTTAACACTTCACTGTTAGCACACACCCAGCATCAGTGCACCCTCCACTGGTGACGGACGGTGTGGGTATGCACCCCATCAAGGTGTGTCCCACATGGACCACCTATTTTGGATTAGGCTAATATTTGTGTTTCCCTTTCATCCGGGCCTGTGTGACCGCCTAGTCATGCAAGCCCCAAAAAGGGATCAAGGTGGACCACTATTTGGATGGCATGGGTAAAATACACATATCATATGTGGGCCATGATCATAGAAAGAGAGAGAGAGAGAGAGAGAGAGAGATTGGAGATAACGGAGGGGCCCCGCCACTACGGGCCCCTCTTTGATACAAAGCCTACATCAAGGTGGGTCCCACCATAAGTGGGCCCTTACATCACAAAAAAATTAAAGAAATGGAGATCCAAGATCACCCACCGTCCACTTCTTCTTGCTCCCTTGGCTTCCTCTACTCCTTAGCTTCGATCCTAATGGAAGAGATGGATTTGGATGGTTGAGATGGGAGATGAGAGGGTAGGAAGTGGGCCACACACAAAGTTCTCTTGGAGGGTGAAGAGCTTGGACGTGTGATCTCTTTTCTTGCTTAGGAGAGTGAGTTTGAGAAATGAGCGAGAGAGGGTTGTAAAGAGAGATGGGTGATGGAGTGATGGATGTGGTGAGTAATGGGTGTAAGAACTTTGTTAACTTTAGGGTAGATTGTGTAAGAAGGGGTATGGGCTTGTGCAAGAACTTTTGACTTTAGGGGTTGCTTAGGGATGGGTGAGAGGTGATGTATACTTGGCATGTACTTAACCCTTGATGGGATTAATTGATTGATGGATATGACATTCAGTAGAGATTCTCTTGGGTTTTGCAACACGCGATATTTTCCTCGAACCGAACACGGGCCCATATCTCCTGGCATGGGTATCACCTTGGCACGTGAGACGCGGTATTGGAACCGCGACGACGGCGTGGTCGTTAGGGTACAAGTCTCAGGTCGAGCCAACTTAGGTTGATGGCATGCGTCTCAGGGTCACGCGCAAACATCGAATAAAGGTCGAAAGTTGTCGAAATTTGACCAGAAAGACCGCGAAAGCCTACAAAATGGTACGGACTAAGATACGGGTCTTACAGCTCTCCCCTCCTAATAAAAATTTTATCCTCAAAATTTACACAATCAAACTAATTAGACATAACTCACGAGAAAGAAGAAATATAACATCATCATATAAAATCATAGGTAGCATACGAAATACAACACATAATTAATTATCAAAGAGATGGGGATAGCGCTCTCTAATCTCAACCTTGCGCTCCCAAGAAGCCTCCTCAACAGAATGGTGACCTCATTGAACCTTCACCAACGGAATGACCTTGGTCCCGAGGACCTGCTCCTTCCGATCAAGGATACGAATTGGCTGCTCAATGTAGGAAGCGTCCTCATGAACCTCTAACGGCTGTCAATTAATAACAGGAATGATGTCTAACCCACACTTCTTCAACATAGAGATATGAAAAATGTTTTGGACGCTAGACAATTGAGATGGCAAGGCAAGCCGATAGGCCACGGCGTTAACGCACCCAGTGATCTCAAAAGGTCTTATGAATCTTGGGGCAAGCTTGCCCTTTGCTTCAAATCAAACTACGCCCTTCATGGGCGAGACCTTGAGATACACATGGTCCCCTACATCAAACTCCAAGGGACGACATCGGCGATCAGCAAAACTCTTCTACCAGCTCTGAGCTGTGCGCATCCTCTGCCTAATGATATCGATAGCCTCTAATGTCTCCTGCACAAGCTCGGGACCCAGGAGACGGCGCTCTCCCACCTTGGTCCAACAACTCAGTGATCTGCATGGTCTACCATATAGTGCCTCGAAAGGAGTCATGCAAATGGTCGCATGATAGCTGTTGTTGTATGCGAATTCAGCCAATTGCAGAAGCTCATCCCAGCTACCCTCGAAATCAATCACGCAGGCCCGAAGCATATCCTCAAGGATCTGATTGACCCTCTTGGTCTGGTCATCAGTCTGCAGATGGTACGCAGTACTGAGCTACAAATCTCACTCTCTGGAAGCTCCCCCAAAACTGAGAGGTGAACCTTGGGTCTCGGTGAAAAATGATTAAGATTGGAATGCCATGCAGTCTCACAAGCTCCTTGATGAATAACCTCATAAGCCTGTCCATAGACCAAATCACACGCATTGTAAGAAAATGTGCCGACTTCATCAGATGATCCACAACAACCTAGATGGCGTCATGATCACATTGAGTCCTCGGTAAACTCATAATGAAATCTGTCGACACGTGCTCCCACTTTCACATCAGGACACTCAAGGACTGCAATAGACTAGAGGGTCTCTGATGATCAGCCTTAACACGCTGGCACGTGTCACACTCAGCCACAAAATTGGTGATCTGGTGCTTCATCCCCGCCCAAAAATACTATCACCTTAAATCACGATACATCTTCATCAAGCCAGGGTGGATAGAAAATCGCAATCGATGTGCCTCAGTCATAAGATCTCTGTGTAACTCAAGAATATCTGGGACACATAACCGGCCTCTGAAGTGAAGTCCACCGTCTAAACCAATCTTCCAATCTTTCTGACTCTTAGATGCCACCTCAGCCATATAACTCTGCAATGACTCATCAACCTATTGAGCCTCGATCACCCTTACGACAAGGGAGGGTTGAATTGACAGGCTCGATAACTACACGATAGAAGACTGCAGGCCAAACTCAAAATCATACTCTGCAATATCCTCGAGCATCCTCCACTCCCGGACCATCATATGGGCCATCAGGCCACGTGGCTGATAGCTGAGGGCATCTGCCACCACGTTCGCCTTACCTGGGTGATACTGAAGATTGAAGTCATAGTCTTTCTAGAGCTCCATCTAGTGCCTCTACCTCATGTTCAACTCAGACTACGAGAAGAGGTACTTTAAGCTCTTGTGGTCAGAGAAGAGCTCGAACTTAACCTCATAGAGATAGTGCCTCCACACCTTCAGTGCGACGACAATTGCAGCCAGCTCTAAATCATGTGTGGGGTAGTTCAACTTATGGACCTTGAGCTGATGAGACGCGAAGGCCACTGGTCTCCCGTGCTGCATCAGGATAGCACCCAAACCAATATGCAAGGCATCGGTAAATACGATAAATCCATTACTCCCAGAGGGAAGAGTGAGGACAGGAGCAGACGTGAGGTGGTCCTTCAACTCCATAAATGCTCGCTCACAGGCGTTGCTCCAAATAAACACTACACCCTTCTGAATTAACCTGGTCAGTGGGGGCTGCAATACGACAGATGCCCTTAATGAAACGCCGGTAGTAGCCTGCCAAAATAAGGAAACTGCGGATCTCAGATGCGTTCGTGGGCTGGCCCCACTGATGCAGTCTCAACCTTCGAGGGGTCCACTGCGACGCCCTCCCTCGTCACCACGTGACTGAGGAACTTCACCTCCTCCTGCCAGAACTCGTACTTCTCTAGCTTTGCATACAGCTGGTGTGCCTGAAGGGTCTGCAATGCAACCTCCAAATGCTACTCGTGCTCCTCACGAGTCCTTGAATAAATCAGGATGTCATCGATGAACACCACAACAAACTGATCGAGATACGAATGGAAGACATTATTCATTAACTGCATGAAGACCGCGGGTGCATTGGTCAGTCCGAAGGACATGACCTGAAACTCAAAATGACCATAACGTGTCCTTAATGCTGTCTTCAGAATGTCCTCTCAGACCCGAATCTGATGATAACGGAACGCAGGTCAATCTTCGAAAAGAACTGTGCACCCTACAGCTGATTAAATAAATCATCAATCCTCGAGAGTGGATACTTGTTCTTGATTGTGACTCTATTGAGCTCACGGTAATCCATGCAGAGCCTCAACGAGCCATCCTTCTTCTTCACGAAGAGTACCAACGCTTGGGAAGTGGGCCACACACAAAGCTCTCTTGGAGGGTGAAGAGCTTGGACGTGTGATCGCTTTTCTTGCTTGGGAGAGTGAGTTTGAGAAATGAGAGAGAGAGGGTTGTAAAGAGAGATGGGTGAAAGAGTGATAAATGTGGTGAGTGATGGGTGTAAGAACTTTGTTGACTTTGGGGTAGATTGTGTAAGAAGGGGTATGGGCTTATGTAAGAACTTTTGACTTTAGGGGTTGTTTGGGGATGGGTGAGAGGTGTGTACTTGACATGTACTTAACCCTTGATGGGATTGATTGATTGATGGATGTGACATTAGGTAGAGATTCTCTTGGGTTTTGCAACATGCGGTGTTTTCCTCGAACCGAATGCGGGCCCATATCTCCTGGCATGGGTATTACCTCAGTGCATGAGACACGACATCAAAACTGCTGTAAAGGTACGGTCGCTAGGGTACAAGTCTCGAGTCGAGCCAACTCAAGTTGACGGCATGCGTCTCAAGGTCGCGCATAAATGTCAGATAAAGGTTGAAGGTTGCCGAAATTTGGCTGGGAAGACCGCGGAAGCCTACGAAATTCTACGGACTAGGATACGGGTCTTACACTTTCTCTCATGGGGAAGAAGAGAATTTTCATGGAGGAAGCCAGGCTTAGCAACCCTACTCGTTCAAGGAGGCCGAGAAGCGCCACCACAGGTACGTGCACCGATCGAGAGATAAGGATAAAGCGAGACCTTGATCCCCAGGCTTTTCTTGAGAGAGCTCTATTGGCGGATCTATCCCATGGAAGATTTCAAGGCCGTAGGGTCCTTTTTGAAGCACACGTGGACGAGAAGCTCTTTGGGGAATATCTGGTGATGGACCACCTGGTGGATGTCGAGTCCCATATTTGAGGCCAAGTTCCACACAAATGTGAGCACTGTCCAAGCCTTCTACGCTCATATACGGGAGCCAATGCTGGAGCCTTTGTAGTTCAAAATTCCCGTGGGAAGGTGGGAGGCCACGGTTGATGTTGGCTTAATAACCCGACTCATGGGGATATCGTTTGGCGAAGTCCATGCTAGTGAGAAGATTCTTAAGAGTGCACATGAAAGGGATCACCACACACGATTCCTTTATGGTTAACTGGCCTACTGGAATCCAAACAATAGCCTCCTAGCATCCAATATGACCGATGACTCCGCTTACTCCACCACATCTTCACATACAACGTGTACCCCAGGTGAAGCATTCGCAGCGAATGCACGTGCCTAATGGTGGACTTTCTCTACCGAGCTAGGCAGGGAGAGAAGCTGTGCGTGCCTACATATGTACTACTACAGATAGTACAGAAGGTGCGCTCTTCTAAGACGTCTGTTTTGCTCCCCTTCGGCTGACTTATATGCAAGCTTACACGTGAATTCGCCTACAGACTTAGCGCAGAACTTCCTATTCTGATCCATTTCATCAACGACACTACTCTCAACAACATGGAGATTGGGCCATGACAGGGTCAAGCCCGACTCGACGAGAGTGAGGATGAGACAGAAAGCGAAGATGAGGGGAGAGAGGAAGAAGAGGAAGAGAAAGAGATAGAAGAAGAAGGAGAGCAGGAAGAATAAGAGGAGGCCCAAGACATTGATGAGGGCTCTCCTCTTGCTACACAGGGGCATGGCAGTGATCGGGCTGCTATAGAAGCCCGATTGGCTCGACTTGAGGAGGGCCAGGCTGCCCTGTGGCAAGAGGTTGGTGAGACCCGGGCCTTCGTGAAGCAGAAATTCAAGAAGGTGTCTCACACCTTGAAGGCTATCCTATGTTGCATGCAGGATAAGGGTGCACCTCCTCCATCACCTGATTCAGACGACTAGTCATGCTCGCAATTGTCTTTTAGTTTGCTTTATTGCTTACTTCTTGGTTTATATGTTTTAGCCTTGTCGGGCTTAGTAGTAGAGTAAATTAATGGTGTGTTGTATTTAAGGCTTTGATTAGATTAGCTTACATGCGTTTCCTGTCATGATTCATGCAATACTGTATCTCATGTATCGTGACAATTTTGTTAAATGAAATGCATGAAGTTTCTTTGAGCTGTAATGTGAATGCTGTGTAGATGAGTTTGTGAGTATGTTGAATCTGACCTGGGTTGCACCATATGTTGTATATAGGGAATGTCACTTAAGGCCACACGGAGTACGACACATCTCACCTTGGGCGACTTGTTTGACGGGGCACCTCCCCTAAATGATAGCCAGACGGATCCTAGTTTAGGCCCGACTCACGACATTATGCGGGGTTCCCAGCCGGCCACTGGCCCCACCAATGGGCCAACACCGGTTGCACCACCTATGGCACCACCAGTTCCTGAGTAGAACCACGCGTCTACATCTACGCCACATGTGCGACAGTCGGCTCCCCCTCCTCATAGGTTCAAGCAGATGATGCTCTTGATGCAATAGTAGTAACAACAGCAGCAGCAGTTTTTGGCCACCATAGCAGGGGTCTTTGCCCAGAGTATGGGTGTGGTTCCACCTACACCTCTTATGCACCCTACTAGGAACGTGGGTGCTAGCATCCTTTTTGAACGATTCCAGCGCTTTCGACCTCCTACTTTTGCGGGTACTCACAGACCCGAGGAAGCTGAGTATTGGCTAGACCGCATCTCTAAGATGTTAAAGTCGTTGCACTGCATTGAGGCAGAGCAGGTGGAGCTGGTCACCTATATGTTCGAGAAGGAGGCCAACTTATGGTGGGACAACATCCTGCGGATGATTCCAGTAGGGTATGTGTGGACATGGAAAATCTTTGAGACCCACTTCCATGAGAAGTACTTTCCCCTCACTTACCATCATGAGAGGGAGAGTGAGTTTCTTCACCTCCGTCAGGGAGGGATGACAGTGGCAGAGTATGAGAACCGGTTCACGGAGCTGGCCAGATATGCTTCCCTGATATTGGCAGATCATATGAAATTTAGCTCATGGATCTCATTATTATCAATGGGCTACTTACATAGCTGGAAAATATTTAGCTTTAGAGTCATGTTACCAAAAGACAAGTTCATCATTCCATTCCTGTAATTTATTATTGCATTTGAAGTTATTAGGAATGGGCAGCCTAAAATGATGAGAACTTGATGCTAGCATTTACATATGGTTTAATGTCTAGTATAATAAAATCTACGGGGAAGTAGAATTTCTCCACTTGGATTAGCATGTCCTTAAAAATTCCCCTTGGTACCTTAATGGAGAGGTTATTGAGTTGGAGTGTAATCATTGTAGGTTTAAGCTCGCCCAACCCCAATTGTTGGTAAACTGAATAAGGTACTAAGTTGACACTTGCACCCAAATCTAGCAAAGCATGCCCAATTTAAAAATTCCCAATAATACAAGGAATAGTGGAACTTCCCAGGTCTTTGTATTTGGGTACGGCCCTTTGTTGAATAATAGCGCTCACTTTCTGAATAAGGAAGGCTTTTTTATGCACATTTATTTTCTTTACATTACACAAGTCCTTGAGATATTTAGTATATGATGGAATTCGTCTAATGGCATCAAGAAGAGGAATATTGACAGTAACCTTTTGGAGCACATCCAACACCTCTTAATATTTCATGGGACAGTTGGGTTCCGAAGTCTAAATGGGAACAGAACTGGAGGTTCATATGACTTAGTCTCTTTATCCTTTTATTTTTGCGGCTCTTGAACCATAGCTGGTTCATCATTCTCTTGAGATGGTGGCTCATCCTCTAGTATTTCTGCTAGTTGCATTATCTTGTTATTAACCTCTTTTTCACTTCTCAAGGTAATGATGTCCTTAGCTTGTTCGTGATGTAGCTCACTTGGATTTGAGTCTCCAATGAAATGTTTGTTTTTAGGGTTTAGCACAGGTTGAGAAAGAAAGATGCCTTTTCCCTAGCATTTAGTTGGTCTCGATCCTAGCCACGGCCGTCTTTAATTCCTGATTTGATTGGATTAGGGACTAATTCATTTGAGCTTGAGAGTTCATGAATGCGGTCAATGCATCCTCCACAGATGATCGCTTTGATGGGAGCACATATGGTGCATTTTTAAATGCCTAAAAGAAGTTATTTTATGAAGGCAATTGAGGTGCATTGGGCGCATTAATTTGTGGTCCATTCCTCCAACTAAGATTATGATGGTTACGCCAATTTGGATTATATGTATTTCCCAATGGTTACATAACTAACCTTTGGTAGTTATTTATAGCATTTGCTTGCTCATACTCATGCGTGATATTTTGTACAACTGGGATTATTGGACAATCCTGTGTCATGGTCTACACCACCATAAATGCTACAAAAATTACCTAATGAAGTGTTTTCTTTAACCATATCAACCTTCCTAATTTCCAAGACTTCAACCTTTCTAGCCAATGCAACGAATTTTACATTAAGGTCGTCTTCCTCTCTTAGGACATACATCCCCACTTTCTCTCTAGGAATGGGTCTAGTTTGGTCTGGTTTAGTAGAGACATCCCATGTCTATGTATTCTCTGCTAATATGTCTAGAAAATCCCAAACCTCATTATGATTTTTATCAAGAAACGTGCTACCACACATCATCTCTATGAACTGACGGGTATCCATGGTGAGCCCCTTTCAAAACACATCAATCACATGTCATGGTTCATAACCATGATATGGACAAGTAAGTAGAAGGTCTTTGAAGCGCTCCCAAGCTTGGAAAAATAGTTCATTCCCCTTTTGGGAGAACGACATGATTTCCTGTTTAAGTGCATTTATTTTTTGCTGGAGAAAGAATTTTTTCAAAAACTCTCTATTTAAGGCTTGCCATGTACTGATGGTATTAAGTCTTAGAGAGTTGAGCCATGCTTTAACTTGATCCTTTAGAGAAAATGAGAATAACCTAAGCTTAAGTGCATCCTTATTGCCATTGTTTACTTGTAATGTTGCAATTACTTCCTCAAAGTCCTTGAGGTGCAAGTAAGGGCTTTCAGAATCCAAGCCATGAAATTTATAAATCAATTGAATTACACCTGGTTTAAAATTAACGTTCCATATGTGAGTAGGGAACATAATGCAAGATAGTAAATTTGATCTCTCAGGGTGTAGATGTTCACGTAAAGTTCGTGGTTGGTTTAACACATTCCTATGAACTTCATTCTCATCCGCAAGAGGAGGATTAGGTTGATTTTCTCTATTTTGATTTATAGTTGAATCTGATAAATTTGGATTTGCTCATACTCATCCGTTGAAAGAGAGTTAATTATTTTGATCCCTACTCCAACAAGATATAAATCACCCACACCATACAACAAATACCACTAATTCAAATAGCAAGTATGACACTTAAAATAAAAATAAAAACTTAACCAACAACCCAGGCGGTGGGGCCGACCATGAGGGTTCAATCCACAAAGCAAAATAAATCAACAACTCAGGTGACAAGGCCGACCATGAGGGTCCAATCCCCAATATAAAATAAATCAACAACCCAAGCAGAAGAGCCGACCATAAGGGTTCAAACCACAAAGCAAAAAAAAAAAATCAACAAAAGTAAAACTAATGCAAAAATTAAATTATGCTAATCTGGAAAATAGATTCAACGGATGATCTTTGTGATCAAACAACAACTGTAAGATAACCATAGCACTTGGGTGATAAAATCCCAAGCAGGACAACCTTATGTCAAAATTAGTGCTTGAAAGACCCATCTGAATTTACTTTCAAAAAAAAATAGAAAATCTATAGAAATTTTGAAGGGTTTAGAAAAGAACTTACCTTAGCTATCTTGCACAGATCAAATCTATCTCAGTCTCTCCCTAACAACGGCGCCAAAGACTTGATTACTTGCCTCCAAGTGCAAAGCTTCGTAAGTAATATCCCGTGAATATAGGGTCGATCCCACAGGGAGATTAATTGCAAGAATGAGAAAATCAAATGAAAAACAAACTAAGTAATAAAAACTAAACCGATGATTTGATTTTAGGAGTCTTGAATGGATGTAATTCAACTGAATTAAAACAACACCCAAGCTTCAAAGCTCCACACATAGGTTAATATTTCAAAATCATGATGACTTGGATAACACAACTAGGATCCGAGCACTATTGTCGGCCTAATCGGAAAATAAAAAAATTTAAACATTTTAAATAAATGATATAAAAGATTAGAAAATCATGGATTTGCACCATTGATATATATTCTCAAGCGCTAGTGATTTTAAGAATTCATATCTATAAGATAATGAATATCAAAGAAATGTAACAGGTTGAGAACCTCTCTTATATAGGAAATCTAATCTAATTGATTCAGGGTAAGCCTATCCATCAATGTGGATCTCATATGATGGAAACATATGGATCTCACATGATGATTAAAAACTAAACCTAAACAATTGATAACATGCATACACTATTTTTTTCATCATTAAAATAATTAATCATCATAACTATGAAAATATTAAACTAATGTGCTTCCCTTTTACCTTGGACCAGAGGAAGCTTAGAAAAATATAATTAAATTGCAAAATAGAAAAGTAACAAGAAAGAAATAAATGCAAATAGAAAAGACCTAATAGAAAAAAATAATTTATAAAACTTTAATAAAATTAAAAACTCTCTAAAAACTCTAAATATTGCTCTTGAATGCTTTGAATGATACTTAGGAATACCCTGGGAAGCCCTATTTATAAGTGGAAAACTCCAACTTTCGCACCTAGTTGGAAAACTCTAGAAACTACCTCAAATTTACACAGTTTACTAAAATAAACTTCACTCTACACAGTTTCTCTAAATAGACTTTAGAGTTTCAGAATACGCTTTTTAAGGTCGATTTCAGGATTCTTTTTATTCACTTCAAATATTTGATTCTCTTCATTCCTCACTTGATTTTCTTAGATCTTTGGCATTTGAATTCTTCAATCTTGGTCTCCTAAGATACATCCCTTGCCCTGGTGATTCTTGAGAATCAAATCCATGCTTTTAGCACCCTTTTCAATCCAAGCTCTTAAATTCACCTTGCAACACAAACATGAGTAAAATAGAACATTAAGTTGATTCATGTTCATAAAACCGAGATATAAATGGGGGAATTTATGCAATATTTAAGTCTCAACAAACAATAGGGATGGCATATAAACATCTAGGTGGGTCCCACAAGTGGGACCCCGATCCTTGAAAAAGGAGTAGCCACTCCCTGCCCATGTTTCCCCCTATACGGCCCGCCTGAGATTCGAATCAACCTGATTTTTGGACTTCTAACTTAAAACGATCTTTCTAAATGGATGAACGAAGTGGATAAGGCACATACATCATGGAGTGTCCTACGAGTGGGTCCCACTCCACGCTGGGCGTCTGCCTACCCATGGGCACTGGCAGCAGCGCCAGCTGCTAATGCTCTAAATTTTTATTAAATATTTTTTGTGTTTGGAAATAATATCAAGGTGGGCCCCAAGTGGATGATCTACTCTGTCCACCATCTTGGCTAGCTCGAATGGGATCCAATGGGCCATGACTTAAACTAGTTTCAATGAATAGGGAGTCCATGGCGGGCCTTAAAAGGTTTCAAAAGCATGAAATTGTTTTCCTCAATGCGGCCCACTCGAGACTCGGATCTACCTCATTTTTCAATTCATA
Organism: Magnolia sinica; assembly: GCF_029962835.1. Lineage (NCBI taxonomy): Eukaryota > Viridiplantae > Streptophyta > Magnoliopsida > Magnoliales > Magnoliaceae > Magnolia > Magnolia sinica. The sequence continues at coordinate 103,293,864 of NC_080574.1, read as the reverse complement.
GCCTAAAATGATCTGAAGAAATAGGTGGACAGTGTGGATTTAATATATACGTCATGGTGGGGGTCCATGAGTGGGATGCCACTCCCCATGCCTGCATGTGCAAACATTGACTTAGGGTGGCTTCCAGACCCATTGTTCCCTATAATGTGGTCAACATGATGTTGGATCATCCTGATTTTTGGGCTCAACACCTTAAACGAGCTTGGAAAACAGATGGATGGTGTGGATCTAAGATATACATCAGGGTGGGTCCCACAAGTGGGAACCACTCCCCAACTACCCATGCAAGCAGCGTCACTAACGCTTGGGCTCACCAACCCCCTTGCAACTTGCGGTGTGACCCACCTGAGATGTGAATTAGTTTTATTTTTTAGGCTCAACTACCACAATGATTTGGTAAAGCGAATGAACGACGTGGATGCAACATACACATCATGGTGGGGCCCACGAATGGAGCCCACATAGTGGCCTTGGGAAGGTCGATGCTATCAATAGTTGTTGTTGCCCCCTCTCTCTCTTATGTTTTTAAAGGGTGGTGGGGCCCACTTAGGAAATCCACTCCGTCCATTGGATCAAACAACTCATGATGGTCCAAGGAACTTAGGATCAACCAAAATTTAGGAGGTTTTCCACCATCCAAATTTACATAAATCTATTGACATGTTAAATAGAAAATAAACATCATGGTGGGCCACACAAGATGGTGCACACTGTAATAGCGTGCAGGACACTCTCTCCATCAGCGTGGCCCACTTGTGGGCCCCACAATAATATCAAGGTAAGAAAAGAAAGGAAAAAGAAATGGAAAGAAGAAGCAGAGGAATGAGCTCCAGCCATTGAGGTGGGACCCCGCCACTATGGCATCCACCATACACTCCATACATGATCAAGGTGGGTCCCACCCTTGTGGACTTGCCAAAATGGAATAATCACAAAGAAATAGAGGGTTTTTATCCTCCCATGCACTTACAACATCAGATGAATGATTGAATCAGATCGGATTGGCGATCGGACGGTCCACTAATTTCCTCTCCACCCCTAATCTCCTCTAATCTCTCTTTTCTCTTCTCTCTTTCTCTTAGCCTCTTGATTCCTCCTAGTTCTCTCTCAAGCTCTCTTTTCTTGTAAGCCATCTCCCTAACCTTTCTTTCTTTTCTCTCTTTCTCTCTTAATCTCTCTCTAATCTTTTCTTTCTCTTAATCTCTTTCTACTCTCTTGCTAGTAAATGGTAGAAATGAGAGGGAGTTAGGGAATTTTTTGGTAGAACTTTTAACATAGGGATGGAAGAATGGGGAGAGAAAGAAGGAGAGAGGGATGGCAAGGCATGGGTTGCATGATGGGAGGCATGGGTTTCTTTGACTAATAGGGAGAGAGAAGTGATGGCTTGATTAATGGGTTGATTGATGGATTGATTGATTGGACAACCTTGAGATTCGTGCAAGTGGGGACTGCGTGTATTGCGTGCCCCACCTCGGATTGTATCAAAATTGCAACTTCTAATCTATAGTTCACAATGGGGCATGCCGCGCCCCGTTGAAATCATAGCACCCGTGCGGTCGCTAGGGTATAAGTCTTGAGGTGTTGTAGTACTGAAAAAGGATTACGATCAAAAATCATGGATCTAATTGGCCAGGAACATGCCAACACTAAAAACGAAGCATAAGATTAGTCTCACAGGGTTACGGGTCTTACAGTAATGCCCTTGTCACCTTTTAGAGATGTATGCTTAGTATATTTTCATATATGGTTGGGCAATTTCTTGAAGTTTTCATGGATGCCTTTTCGGTTTTTGTTGTGCGTATAATGTGTTTAAATAATTTGAAATTGGTCTTAACAAAGTGTGAAGAGAAGAACATCATTCTAAATTGAGAGAAGTGTCATTTTATGGTTTAAAAGGGAATTGTCCTTGGACACATCATCTCATCCAATGGAATCGACGTAGACAAGACCAAAATAGATTTAAATTCTAACCTATTAGCCCCCAAAAGCATATGTGATATCCGTTCCTTTATAGGATAGGCTAGATTTTATAAGAGGTTCATAAACGACTTTAGCTACATCTCTCATCATTTTTGTAATCTCCTTCAAAAAGGATGCATCATTCAAGTGGACCAATGAATGTGTAACATCCTGAAATTTTGTTATTCTGAATTGTTAAAAGTCTTTAAAAAAAATTTATAACTAGCCCACGTCATCACTTACTGACCCTTGACACTCAAGGTGAGCCTATACATAGGTTATACTAGTAAAGAACCGCACAAATTGGATTAACCAACCGTATGAAGCCAACTAATCTGCCTGATTACTTAAACCTCAAGTCTAGACTCGTGAATTGTTCATCTAGGGCCCAAATCTAACTGACCCATCACTGACTAATCATGACAACCGTAACTAAATTAAAGATCTACCTAAAGTCGGGCCAGCTATGACCCGGATCTTAACTAATGGACCAAGTCAACCTATTTACTCCTTTAGCCTAAGAACCAATGATCTAGAGTGATCATGACTGAGTCACAATTTTCGCTAATTTTGAATAAGCCACACCATGAACTTAGTTAATCCAGACCCTAACAACTGCACCTAAGAAATCTCCGTACCCAATTCATTTGAAAAATATCTCGATTATCCAAACAAGCTCTAGACCGCTCATTAGTGGGCCACTAGTTCTAAAATTATAGAATAATGTCCGTTTCACTGGGCTTAACGTCCATCGCGGGTGGCGAACTCAGAAAGTGCCCAAAATTGCTCAACTTTGGCCAAAATCCAAGTGCTTAAAATGCACAAATCCCCTAGCTGAAATCTAAAAACTTAAGTGAAATAGACCTTCCACTCTTTGGTGAAGCTGTGACATTCCAACCATTAAATTGTAATCAAACTCAGGCCATGAGCCAGGGATATTTCCTTGCTTATATCTATATAACTGGGACCCCGATCGAACATTGGTGACTGTTGATCGTAAATCAGGACCCCACAACCAATCAACTCATCCGTTTGCCACCAAACTTGGAACAACCCTTCATTTGACCATGGGGCACCTGCTCCATAACACAAATGGGCCAGGGGGCACTGGAATGGCCCTAAACACCAGAAATCAGCCCATTAGGGGTATATTTATTATAGTGAGAGTTTCTAGGGCCACTTAATTAAATTTTTAGGTTGTAAAAGACCCAAAATCTCTCTCCCTCTCTCCCATTCGAATTTGCTCCAAGAAGGAGAGAGGGGAGAAAGAGAGAGAGAGAGAGAGAGAGAGAGAGAGCTCCAAGGAGCTGTAAATTGGAAAATTTCCTCTCCCACCACAGTCCCGCGTCGGAGCTCACAACTCCACCTCCATAAAACTAGCTTGTCAGCGATCGAAAGGTATGTGTCCAGCCCTCTTTCAATTTATAGCGCTTTAGGCCTCTTGCATGTATCCTAACATGCAAAATTCCATCGACATGGGGCTCCGACGCATTAATTTGCTAGACCGTCACCCTAAGAGCGCCTCCGCAAGCCATCAATCATTCTTAGGTGTGGACTATTATCCTTAAGTGGCCGTTTATCAAACCTAGGCTAAAATTAGTGATTGTGATTGCAAGTTTTGCTTTGCATGTCATTTGCAAGGAGTATAATAGTTGAAACTAAGTATTATCTTAATTGAATTCGTTTAGGGAAGAAGTGCTTAACTCCCGATCATCTTAATATTTACAATACTTCAATTCCTTTAACCTATGAGAAATTTAAGCATGACTCATCCCCAATTTTGAGATAAATTAGGAAAATTGTGCTACATGTTTCCTATGCATATAATTTGAGAAGATTAATTACTAAATTCCTACATGCATGTTCAAATTCTTTGCAATTATGAATTATATATGATTCTCCCATGTTTTAAGTAATTTAAGACTTATCTACATGCTCATTTAAATTCTCTTGGCAATCAAAGAAATCTATGATCTTTTATGAAGTCAAATGATTGTATCTTATGCTATGCATGTCTAAATTTCTCACAACTAGGAGCAAATCGTGATCTCCTTTAACATGATATGAAAATTCATTTCCCCTTTTGCCGAGTTGGCAAGCAAATTTCAGAACCCGGGTCATCCAAGGACTAATCTGACCCAGTTAATCCGAATATAGATAGCCAGCAGTAGTAGGACTATGCGGGACGCTTGCTCTCAATGTCGTGCGTTCCGTAATTCATCTAGAGGGGACAAATTGGCCCATTAGCTGGCCGATCATGTCTGTTAACCATGTGTGCTCACGCTTGTTTAAACCTGAGACACCGTATGCCCATGTAGCACCCACTAGTAACAACTATGATGCGATCCACAAGTCTCAGGAGCTGGACATGTTGGAATGGGACACTATACTTGAGTTGTTGGCCTATGCTGGGGTGATGAGCCTCCCCGTAGTGACCGCGAGCAATCCAGGGTACAAACCCACCTCATGAGTCGGGCATGGTGGAATGAGACATTATGCTTGAGTTGTCGGCCTACACTGGGGTAACGAAACTCCCCGTAGTGATCGCGAGTGATTCAGCTTATAATCCACCTTCGTACGTGTTATCTGGGAGTGACGAACCCAAAAGGATCAAGGATCGCGGGGTGTAAGGCCACTGCGGCCGCCTAGGCCCCACGATCGGGATAAGGCATTGACTCCGTTAGGGTATCCCAGTTTTCCCAAACTACTAGATGAATGAAAGTAACTAAATACTCATCTAACATATTTACATCGCATCGCATTAGTTAGGTTGGCGACTCTGCAGTCGAGGTCGCATTGAGGGAGTGTTTGGCATTGCGAACATAAGATGGTGTCACTCGAGGGAGTGTTGGATGGTGAGGGCAAGCATCATATCATAACATCATGCATATGCATTAATAAGAATAGCTAGGGACTGTGTAACACCCTACCCAAAATTGGAGTAGTGTCCTGAGGCGCTTCCAGGCGAACTGACGTAGGACCATACATTTCGATCGCACGTGTGGGTTTGTTACCCATAAATTAATCATGATTAAGCCAATAATGCGATTGGGTCAAATTATGTTCAGGCTCGACATGGATCATAGAGCCAGACGGTCGGTCTACACTTAACGACTGTCCGTACAAGTCGTGTACCACCCGAGGAAGGACCAAAAATTTTGAAACTCTGGGAAGTTATATGCCTTACCGGGCTTGTGGTCCCTCATAGACTATGGACTCAAATGATGCCCAGAGATGGATAAACCATGGTCGTCCAACTAGTACTTGGAAATCGTGAATCACCAGGCCTAAAGAAGAAAAACCTTAAAATTTAAACCAATTGGCCCTGTTTCTTGGATCAGATAATCCAAGCATTCTAGCCATCTGATCTCTTCTAAATTTACATTGAAGGCTAGAAATATTTCACTGCCCTCGCCCACAAATTTTGACCATTGATCGAAGGCCGATAAACATTGATCACAAATCGGACCACTTCGGCAAAACCCCGCATCCGTTTGCCGTCAAATTTTACCTGGCCCTTCATCAAACCAGGAGACACCTTATCCATGAATTGGATGGGCCAGGGGCCCATTAGGGTGGCCCCAATAACCAAAAAATGGGCCCACAGGGCCATTAGAGGATTTCACCTAACTATAGGGTCAACTGAAATAAAAATATGGATATAAATATCTAGCCCTCTTTCTCACTCCCATAAACTCCAGTAGCTGAGAGAGAGAGAGAAAGAGAAGGGAGGAGAGAGCAAGGGTGATTTGGGGAGTGAATTTGGCTGTGGTGCTTGGGATTTGGGAATCCCCGCACCTATACCTCCCAATCCCTGAAAAACACCAACCCAAATCATCGTTGGTGCGAAATACCACCCGATCTAAGGTAAGGTTGAGCTCTAAAGCACTTCACCCAAATCTCTAGCTACATGCATGTCACTGACCGTCACTCTATGCAATGTAGGGCCCCAGCACGTCGAGTTTGTGGACTTGGCGACGCTAGTACGATTTTAGCGACTTCCGGTCACAGTAGGTGCAGACCATTACCTTTAGGTGGCCGATTATCATGCCTAGCGTAGAATTTAGTGAATGTGTGTGGTGTTTTACTCATACATGTTGCTGAATTTTTGGATTTTATATTTGAGACCATAAATTTAGGATTTTTCAAAAATGTGGGAAGGGATTTAAGCCCTTACACCCCCAATTATGTGGATTGTTGATTGTATGTTCATTTAGGGTGTAGACATTCAATTTCCCTCAAATATTGCTGATTGTTGTGGAGTCATTGTTACATATAAAACATGCTAGGAGTTAAAGGCTTGAAATGTTGTAAATTTGCTGATTTTATGACTAAATTGCGTTTAATTCTCATTATGTGACTGATTTATATGATTCATGCTGGCCCATGTAAGACTGAATGGTGTGAATATGTACATGGCTATCCATATGGTTAAATAAGTTGGAACACGTTAAACATGATCCGCATGGTTTAACTGAATTTGGTATATTACTGTTCATGTATTTAAATTGCTGAATTGTGCTTGCCATGTGTGACTTCTTCCTGAATTTGATGATACATGTTGTTTACTAGTGCATAGGCCCCTTATGGATTGGCCGATTAACTGGAATCACTTGGGCGACTTTCTATTGGACCTACCCACGAGTAATTTGGCCCAATCAGTTAAGCCATGAATCGGCAGTCATAGTTGGACTATACGAGATACCGTTCTCAAGCCGTTCGGTTTATGGTGTGACTTATGGCGGCATATTGACTCACTATCGGCTATCCTTATGTGTTAACCATGACTGCACACCTTTGTAGGAAATCGAGATACCCCAAGACCTTTACACCCACAGTTAATTATAAGATCTGGCCCACAACACTCATGAGCTGGGGTGGTGGAATGGGATACTATGCCCGAGCTGTCGGCCTACGCTAGGGTGATGAGCCTCCCCATAGTGACCAATGAGCACCATGACTCATGAGCTGGGGACGGTGGTGTGGGACATTGTGCCCATGCTGTCGGCCTATGCTGGGGTGACGACCTCCCCGCAGTGATCACAAGATGGACTTGAAAGCCTAATTGATTTCATATGACCCTAAGGGCCATGGGATTATCGAACCCGTGAGGGCTAAGGATCGCGAGAGCTAATTGGCCATGGCCCTAAGCCGCGTAATCAGGTTAGGGCAACATTTCTACTAAGGGTATTATGATTTTCCCAACCTACTGGATGAATGAACCTAATTAACCAACTTGGCTAACATGATCCATGACATTGCATTGCTTACTTTGGCGATTAGGGAGTCAAGGACGCACTGAGGGAGTGTTGGTCATTCGTGATCGTTAGATGTTGTCGCTCGAGAGAGTGATGGTAGAAAGAGGCATGCATCATATCATGAACCATGCATTTCATTAATAAGAGTATTTAGGAATCTATGATGTTGTCTATTGCTAATGGTACCACTGAGTTGATCACTCACTCCCACTCTAGGACGGTGTTCTAAAACACCAACCAGACTCTGGCATAGATGCAGGAACCTTAGAGCAAGACGCATTGGATGATGCGGTGTGGATGATGACGAGGAGTTAGCGTACTTTCAGACGTTTGGCAGACCTTACTAGCGCAATGGATGATCTCAGGCCTGGGCCAAGACCCAACTTTCTTTAGGAGAGGCGAGAGGATGGGACTAGGTCCCTAATGAATGTTTGTTTCTTGGGATTATGAGGTTTTTTGCTGATTCATAACTTTATTAGTAGCACTTGGATTGTGGACGGTTTATATTTAAGTCTCCGATGATTAGTTACCTTATGTTGATTTAATCTTTCTTGACTTCTTGATATCTATATTTGCATGCATATGAGGCCTGTTAGGGTACACATGGCACTCAAAAATTTGAGAACCGAGTTCTTACTCGGCCCTTGAATTTCGGGTCATTATAAACTTTGTATCAGAGCAATTGTTTAGATTAAATCGGGCCTAGGGTGGCAGGTTTATTGTGATGCACTCTGACTTTGGAGGGAGCGATTGAACTTAGAGATAATATTAGGATCCCAAGGTCCTGCCTACAAGCAAGACCAAACCTTGTGGATTAGACCAGGACTTACAAGTAGAAATGCTTAGGCTACGAGAGATGATTCTAGTCACTCCTAATCACGAACGAACAAACTTAGTCAGTCAATTTTAGAACATCGAGACTAAACAGCATGAGAAACTTGCAGGGCCGTGACGGCCTAACCGTATGAACTTGATAGTTCAACAAAACATAGAATCTCTCCAACTTTAGTCCTAACTAAGATAGGAAGTCCCTAAATAACTTAGATGATTCTAGGTCCATCTAGATCGTTAGTTGACAGATTTCAGATCCAAATTGGATCCAAAAAACACAATGGAACACCCTTTAGGTCGCGATGGGTGAACTTGACATAGTAGGAACCCAACGAACACATTCAGAGGGAACCGAGGGGTCCCACAGACTTCAACAGAGCACCTAAGGTGCATGGCCACTACCGGATGGCGGCACCACCGCCAGAACATCCAGAGGACGGTGGCGCACCACCGTCAACTCCAGAGGACAGCGGCGCGCCACCGCTAGTCCGGTCACACATCCCTTTCCCCCTTTTTACCCAAAAACCCTCATTTCTCTCAGTTCCTACCCTCCAAATCACTCTTAAACCTCTCCTCACTCCCAAATCTTCATTCCCTAGCATCTAAGCCCTTCATCTTCCTCATATACTCCATCCCCAACCCATTTCAAGCTCTAAACATTCCAAACCCTTCTTGCACTCATAATCCCACTCCATCTAAGCACAAAACCCTATCTTAGGGTCCCACAACCTCCATTTCCCTCAATCCATTAACTTTCCCAAGCTTTCACACCTCAGTAGCTCTCTTTGAGGTGGTGACCTCCATTTTCTCCATCTCCATGCTTCTTTCACTCATGGGGAAGAAGCGTTCGGCCTCCGACGAAGCCGAGCCGAACCGAGAGAGGAGATCGAAGAAGAAACCCGATGCCGCTATGGACTTGAGCACCGAGAGGAGGTCTAAGCGAGACCTTGACCCTCAAATTTCGTTAAAAAGGGCCATGCCGACGAACATTGAGTATGGTAGATTCTGTCGCCGCAAGTTAGTCTCTGAGGCCCACGTAGACAAGAAGGTGTTCGGCAAACACCCATTGCTGGACTATCTTCGTGAGTGAATGGAGTCCAATATTCAAAGGAAAGTCCCACACCAGTGAGGAATAGGTGAGAACCTTCTACGCATGCATATGAAGGCCCTCTCTCAAGCCCCTAGAATTTTATACTCCCTTGGGTAGGTAGGAGGCTCAAATCAATGTCGACATCATTGCACGTATTCTCGGAGTGGAACGTGGTGTCGTTCATGCCAGTGAGACTAATCTTACTGAAAGGTGGGAGAGAGACCACCGCACGCGTCACTTGTGGGGGTGACTAGTGGATTGAAGGCGAGAAAATAGCCTCAAACCGATGAGTATAACCTCTGACTATCATCTGCTTCGTCACATATGCACGTACAACGTGTATCCGAGGTCGAGCAACCACACAGAGTGCACTAGATTCATGGTGGACTTCCTCTACCGAGTAGGACAAGGGGAGAAAGTTTGCCTGCCTACCCTTGTGTTAACCCAGATAGTGCGGGCAGCGCAATCTGTTCGACAGAACCAGTCCCTCCCATTTGGTCGACTGATTTGTAAGATTGCCCAAACTTATGGGTACAGGCTGCATGTGGACCACCTTGCCCCGATCCGAATGATTGATGAGAACACTCTCAACAACATGAAGATGGGCCCCAAGCAACACCAGGCCCAACCTGAGGAGTTCTGGGATGAGATAGAAGAAGAAGAGACTGAAGAGGAAGAGGAAAGCGAGGCCGAAGAAGAGGAAGAGGGTGGGGCCCAGGACACTGACTGGGAGCCTCCCACCACTTGTAGCTAGCGCCAGAGTTAGGATGCACTCGACTCTCACCTCGCCAAAATCGAGGAGAACCAGGAGAACATAAGGAAGAAGCTGAAAAACATGTCTCGTATGCTGAAGGAACTCGTGTGCTGCATGCAGGATAAGGGAGCACCTCCACCGTCGCTTGAGTCAAAGGATTAGGAGAGTGATAATGTAGATGCTCTCATCCCTGTCTTTTGTAATGGCCTTGATAGGCTTAGTTTGGTCACCTTAGGAAGTAGTTATGGAAGTTTTTCTTGTTGATGGGTAATCATGCATTTTTTGTCATTATACATGTAATGCCCTAGCATATGTAACAATGACAATTTTTCTTAATGAAATGCATGAGGTTGCCTTTAATTGAGTAATGTGTTGGAATATTTGGAGAACTGATGGCACTTGTATGATGTTGCTCGGAATTTGTGCATGTATTATATGTCACATCCATGGATATTTTTGCATCTAAACATGAAGAATTTACCTTCCAAGACAATGAGACCCAAAGGCGATAGCCGCCTCATCCACTTGGCTCTGGGTGGAGGAGACGAACGTGGACGAACCGCCCCAAATGAGCCGCAAGATAGCCAGAATGGAGCCAGTTAACCCAACATAGAAAATGACATGCCGGGTCAACTCCTAGGGGTGCCATTCACTTAAGGCGAGACCTCTTCGCACCATGCAGCCCCGGTTATGGGCACAATGGAGAAGGTGTTGCACATCATGTAGCAGCAGCAGTAGTCTTTACACACTTTAGTGGGAGTCGTGACCCACCATATGAGCATGCCATCGCCAGATCGAACTAGTACAGCAGCCGCGCCTTACAATCATTTTTTAGCGCTTCCAGTGGCTTAGATTGCAGACCTTCGCTGGCACGCATCGACCAGAGGAAGCCGAAAGTTGGCTCAATCGGGTTACTAAGGCGATCCAGCCTCTCCATTACTCCGAGGCGGAACAGGTGGAATTGATATCCTACCTATTTAAAAAAGAAGCTGATGTATGGTGGGACAGTGTGTTGAGGACCATTCCCAAAAATTTTGTATGGACCTGGGAAGACTTTGAGGCACGTTTCTTCCAAAAATACTTCCCGCATACATATTGAATTGAGAAAGAGAATGAGTTCCCGTACATCCAGCAAGGGGGAATGTCAGTGGCCGAGTATGAAAATCAGTTCACCGAACTATCCTGCTACGCCCCAAAGATTGTTGCTAATGAAGAAATGAACATGAGGCATTTTTCTGAAGGACTGAGGGCCAGAGTCCACACTAAGATGTGTTGTGCGAACATCCGGACTTATGCCGAGTTGGTTGAGATGTCCTTGAGATCGGAGCAGGATGGAGAACGAGTCTCCCGGACCTGCCTCCAAGCCGAGTCACGAGGGAGATCTGTGGGACAGTCTTCCTCCACCTTAGGAAGAAGAGTACAACCTAGTCCGCCTCCTCAACATGCTACTCCTCCACCCGCATTCGCTCGACCCATTCATACCTATGGGTATTGCAGAAAACTGGGGCACTTGGAGGCGTATTGTTTCTCGAAGATGAGGGATCATGGCTATGCACCTCCTCAACACGCAAGCCTACCGCCCCAACAAGCATTGCTAACTCCTCCCTAGAGATCCGCGAGCCTGTCCCAGCAAATCCGTAGGTCACCGGTGCCTCAAATTAGGCCGCCACCTTGGCCTATATATTAGCCCAGCAGGCCGCAATAAGCCGCATACACACCCCTGACTATCGAAGGTGTAGATGCAGCCACAACCACACCCTCAGCATTCGAAGTCACGACCCATATCCAAGGTATCCCTGTCTTTCTTCTCGTGGACACTAGGACCATAACATCGATCATATCACATACAACCTCCAGGAATCTGAGGCTACCAACTACTCCCATGTCGGGAGTGAGAATCATAGCGGCAGTTGGAACCTTCACTGAAGCTACATCCATCTGCCGAAGTTGTCCCGTTGATCTAGGAAACAAGAAAATTCACGTGGACCTTATAGTCACAAGGGTCTTCCACTATGACGTGATCTTGGGTATGAACTGGCTCTCTACAATGAGAGTTGAGATTGATTGTGAGGACCGGACAGTGATGATCTATGAAGAGGATAACTCTCCTTTCACGTTTCTGAAAAGGCCGAGCTAAGAGTCCTAGAGGTGGTGATGAATAAGACTATACCAAATTAAAAATTTAACAGCGAAATTTAAACAAATATAAATAAAAGATAGTAATTAAACAATCCACAATGTAGAAATGTAAAACAACCTCAAGTGTACAAGTATTGAGAGGTTGATACAGATGTTGTTCTAAGGACAACCTTACACCAAAAACCAATGCCTTATGGTAGGACAACCTAATTCCTAGAACGGTCTGTGTATCAAAATATCAAACCAATATAGACGAATAAAGAAATAAATAGTAAAGGAAATAACTAAGCTATTACAACATTCCCACACTTGCATAAAAGAAATTACAACATTCTCCACAAATGCATAAAGGGAAATTACAACATTCACAAAATGAAATATTCAATCAATCACCACAAGACTAGAAATTATAGTGGTTCGCTTGTGTGTAACCAATTGTTTAGAAAAATAGCCACACAATTACTCCACTCCTAATATCCTTACACAGTGGATATTAGCGTTCACTATGAAAATAGGTTTTTTAAGGTTCACCTAAAATCCTCACAATTGTGTCTTTCAAGCGGGCTTACACAATTCAAAAACCCCACACTCTGAGTTTTCTGGATCTCCTCAGATAAACCAAGACAGAGATTTTCCTATCACGATCTCAAAAACCAAAACAAAAATTTACAGAAAAGTAAATAGACTAATCTGGATATTCTCCTTTGATGCAGCCCAGTAGAACCAAATCGGAGTAGAAGTTCAAGGTAGAAGTTCAATGTCCAGACTTAATTATGAAATGGTTCTAAGTTCTAAACAGATTTTAAATTAAATCACCTTGGGCTAGCTTGATTTGATTTTGATTCTAAGAAATGGGAATACTTTAATCCCTCTTTCAAATAAAATTGGAATGCAGAATACAAAATCAAATAAAAAAAACTAATTAAAGAGAATATGAAATAAGAACTAAATAGCTTAAGAATATCACTAACTTATCTCTCAGAGTGGGGTATTGATTTTGCTTGAATTGGATATCAAACTCTAAAATTAGTGCTCTATTTATAAGTGCAGAAATCGCACTCTCGACTGGTCCTGAGGTCGGCACGACTGGTTGAAGGACCAACAAACTTTTAAAAATTTGGGCGCGATAGATAAGACCGTTCCACGACTAGTCGAAAAACCTGCTCGACCAATCGAGTGGCCTCCACGAATGATCGAGTCCTATCCACGACTGGTCGTGTGGAAATCAAATTAGTTGCAGGACTTTGAGTTAAGCCTGCAGGACTAGTCAAGCACTGTTCACATGACCGGTCGAGCAGTCTCCAAGACCAGTCGAGGCAATAACAAAAAATCCTGAAAATAAGTAACAACCTTAGGACTGGTCGAGGATTTCTTGGACTGGTCGAGCCAGTGCTAGGACTAGTCGAACTTAGTCTAAGACTAGTCGAAAAACAGACTATGCACTTATAAAATGACACAATTAAATTATGTATTCAAAATGACCTATCCTATGGTCAATCTAGGGTCATTCATACCTTATACATGATGTATAAATATTGAAACTTCTTTCAATTCAGTTGATAATCGTTATTTGAAGTTCACGAAGATTGAGATGATGAAGCTTAAACTTGAGACTTTTGAAGCTTAAATATGACTAACATTGAAGCTTGAGATTGAGATTCAAAGTAAAGAACTTTATCTTAACTTGGACGAAGCTTTTAAAACTTAAACTTTAAAGCTTAAAAGATTGAATTCACACTTGGTGTTGTACTTGAACATGAACGTGTAATCTTGCATTTGAAGTTCTTGAAGTAAAGACTTTTGATCTTGTACATGAAATGCAATGTCTTGAATATGTAGATGAGCTATACAAGACAGATTCTAAGAGGTTTTTCAAGAGGTTTTAGCACTACAAAATTTGACAATAATAGGAGCTACAAAACATATCACTTACAATCTCCCCCTTTGTCAAATTTGTGACAAAACACACTTCATTCAAAATAAGTATAATATGCACAGTAAAGAATCATGCATCAATTATCAATATAAACCAGTTACAACTTGGTTAAAGAATCATGCACCAGTTATTAACAGGTCAAAACAATTCGGATCACTCCCCTAACAATACTCCCCCTTACTTACTCCTCCTTTCAAAAAAAAATGGATGGCAACCTATCCACAATCCATCCACATCCATAATCCACATGCCACATAACATAAGCATGATAAAATTATCCCCATTTTTGTCATAATATGACAAAGGAAGGAACTAATAAATAATAGTGGAAGTAGAAAAATAAGTAGGAAAAAGAAGAATAATGAGGAATAAATGAACAAGATAGTCAAGATAGTAAATCCATAAATAAACATTGTTCAAGCATGATCAACCATGTTCAACCACATAAAACAAAATAAGTCCAAGTATCATAAGCATTATTACAAACTAGATAAGCAAATACTAATCAGAACCCGATGAAGGAGCAGGTATGGAATGATCAAGTTTATGAAGTCCCTTGTTAAAGCGCCTAAGATACTTGCACATATATTTGAATTGCAAATCATGAGATACATTCATGTTTTCTACCTTTTCCTCAAGCGGCAACCGCGCATCAAAGTCAGATGGCTGATACTCAGGGTCATTTGTTGAATCGGATTCGATCTCATCAAAAATATCATCCATACGAATGTCATCTGGAGGTAAATCACCTTCTTCTTCATTTGCGGCATCAGCTCCACCAACACCCACATTGATTTGGCCAGAAGCCAACTTCAAATTCATTTTGTTAATGTTGGAGTTGTTGAATGGCAGGTGGTGAATGGGAGCTTCTCTTACATGCATAGCCACTAAACTATGTATGGCCAACATAGTCATAAAATATGCAAAGGGAATGTCACTGTGTCCTGGATGGAGATGAAACTGAATGATGCAGTGACAAATCAAAGAAGGAAGACATACAGATATACCAGAGATAATGGAATGAAGAATACGGACCATGAACATAGTGAGTTTGGTTTTATTACCAAAACGAGGATAGACATTCGAAATGAATATCCTATGAAGGACTCTGTATCTGGGTAACAAATACTTTGAGGCAAACGCATTTTCATTAGTATTCCATTCCGCATCTATATTGCATAACTCTCTAGTAAGCATTCGCTTCTCAGTTTCAGACAGTTTTGATACTAGAGTGTTAATGGGAATACCGTCATCATTGACAAGTAAATCCATTAAGCCAGAGATAAGATGTCGATCTACATCAACCGAACCTTCTCTGGTTAAGATAGTGAATGTCAGATTTTCAGTAGAAAAATCAGTAATACAAGCATACATAGCTTGTGCAATATAGCGTTATGCCGGCCCACCCCAATGCAGTATGTTATCCCATCCTACAAACTAAAGGAGAGGAAGGATATCAAACGGAGCTAAATGATCGACATTAACAGGTCGTTCAACTATAACATTACAAAACCTAATATTCCACACATAAGAGCGATCATCTTCGGGTGACCGAAGGTGGTGCACTATTATAGGAGTCGATCGAAAAGTAGAAGGACCACGAGATCTTCTTGCCTCTACCATCCATTTGTATCAAAGATAACAAAGAACAAAGAGATTACAAAAAAGGTAGAGAGGGTTTTCACTAGATCAGATTTTTAAAAAGAAAACTCCAAAAACTACAATGAATCAAGAAATAAACCGCACCAATGATGAAAAGTGAGTGCAAGGAACTTGATTCTACAAGAAAAATTAAAACAAAGCACTAACCTTGAAGGAATAAGAGATGGTTCGACCAGTCGACCTAGGAGCCATTAAAAAAGACACCCAAAATGAGAAAAAAGTAATTTTTCTACCAAATAAAGCACCAAACTTATGCTAAATAGCTGGTTGAGTACATGCTTAACTGGTCGTGCCACGACTGGTCGAGTATGACTCGACTGGTCGTGCACAGCCCAAAAAATGCAATTTTCATAAAATTTAAAATTTTAAACATTTAAAATAACAAATATATACATTATGATACAGAAATGCATGAATAATCAATTCAAATTGCACATCCCAAGATCAAATTTTAATTTAGCAAACTTGTTTTTGTCCAGCGACTTTGTGAATATGTCAGCAAGTTGAGTCTTAGTCAGAATATATTCTAAAGAAATTATCTTTTCTTCCACTAATTCACGAATGTAGTGATATCTAATGTCAATGTGCTTGGTTCGTGAATGCTGGATTGAATTTTTGGAGATATTAATTATGCTTGAATTATCACAATATAAAACCATAGTATTGTGCGCAATTTCGTAATCGCTTAACATTCTTTTCATCCACACAAGCTGAGTGTGTGCATTACCTACTGCAACGTATTCAACCTCAGTAGTTGAGAGCGATATGGAACTTTATTTCTTACTTTGCCAAGAAACTAAACAGTTCCGTATATAAAAACAACCACCACTGGTTGATTTTTGATCATCAATGTTACCAACCCAATCAACATCCGTGTAACTAGCTAATTGCACACTAGTATTATGTGGATACCAGAAACCAAATTAGCTAAATTAGCGACATATCACAAAATGTGCTTAACAGTAATTAAATGGGACTCTTTAGGGTCAGATTGATATCTAGCATAAATTTCTATGCTAAATGCAATATCAGTTCGGCTCGCAGTTAAATAAACTTCCTATCATACTACGATATAGCTTAGGATCCACACTTTTACCTGTAGAGTCTTTTGAGAGTTTTAAGGTAGTACTCATAGGAGTATCAAAATTTTTTCCATTCTCAAATCTGAACTTTTTAACTAAGTTCAGAGCATACTTGGTTAGAGAGATAAAGAAACTATCAGGTTCCTGTTTAACTTGTAACCTTAAAAAATAATTTAATTCTCCAGCTATGCTCATTTCGAACTTATACTTCATAAGATCTGCAAACTCAACAATCATGTTAGCATAGGTAGATCCATATATAATATCATCAACATAAATTTGCACTATTAAAATGTGATCATTATGTTTCTTTACAAACAATGTCTTATAAACACTTCCCATTATAAAGTTATGACTTAGTAGAAACTTAGTCAGCTTTTCGTACCATGCCCTGGGAGCTTGTTTCAAACCATAAAGGGCCTTTTTTAGGTGGTATACATGATCAGCATTCTTAGGGTCTTCAAAACCCGTTGGTTGTTTAACATACACTTTTTCATGTAAACCGTCATTTAAAAAAGCACTCTTTACATCCATTTGGTATATTTTAAACTTTCTAAAGCATGCAATGGATATAAATAGTCTGATTGATTCAAGACGAGTTACTGGGGTAAAGGTTTCATCATAATCAATGCCTTCAATTTGAGTGTACCCTTGTACAACCAGCCTAGCCTTGTTTCTAATAATATTACCAAGTTCATCAGACTTATTTTTGAAAATCTATTTAGTTTTGATAATGTGTTTATCTTTAGGTCTAGGAACTAAGTACCAAACATCATTTCTAACAAATTGATTGAGCTCTTCTTGCATCACAACTATCCAGTTTTCGTCAGTAAGAGCTTTTACGTTAGCCGGTTCTATCTGAGATGTAAAGCACATGTAATTACATATATCTTCCAGTTGTTTACGAGTGCACACACCAGTGAGAGGGTTTCCAAGAATCTGATTAGTTGGATGGTCTTTAACAGTACTTAGTTCATAGTTATTTTGATTTAATGAAGTATCTGGTTTATCAATTAGAAGGACTTCATCATTTTCTGAACTTGAGATGGGTGTATTCAAGTGATCATTAATAACCACATTAATGGACTCTTGAATTACACCAGTCCTCTTATTAAGCACTCAATATGCTTGACTATTCAGAGCATACCCTAAAAATATCCCTTCATCACTTTTGGTGTCAAACTTATCCAGATTTTCTTAGTCACTTAAAATGTAGCACTTGCTACCAAAAACTCGAAAGTACTTAACAGTAAGCTTTTTATCAAACCATATTTCATAATCCGTTTTCACATTTGATTTTCTAGTAAAAACGTGGTTAATTATATAACAAGCAGTGTTTATGGCTTTGGCCCAAAGATTTTTAGGGAGCTTCATACTATTTAACATTACATTTGCCATTTCTTGAAGCACTCTATTTTTTCTTCCTACTATATCATTTTATTGTGGTGTTTTGGGCGCAAAGAATTCATGTGATATTCCCTGATCACAGCAAAACTTCTCAAAACTATTATTCTCAAATTTTGATCCATGATCACTACGGATCTTACAGACTTGAGATCCTTTTTCCGTTTGGATACGTTTAAGTATCCTTTTTACTTCATCGAGAGTTTTTGATTTGCCCCTTAAGAAGACTACCCACGTATATCTAGTAAAGTCATCAACAATTACCAGTATGTACTTCTTACCACCACGACTCTCCGTTCTGGTTGGTCTAATATGATCCATGTGGAGAAGTTCGAGCGGTATAGATGTGGCATTGGAGTTCACCTTTTTGTGAGTACTCCTAATTTGTTTACAGATCTGACATTCACCACATATTTTGTCTATTTTCTATATTTTGGGTAAGCCTCTTACCAACTCTCTTTTACTCAATCTATACAAGTTGCGGTGATGAACATGTCCAAGGCGTTTATGCCCGTTTCATCGGTATGGACCATGTAGCACGATAGATTAGATGAGCTTGAATCACTCACAATATAGCAGTTTTCAGAGGTTCTACGACCAGTTAATATTACAGAACCATTTTTATTTAGAATTTCGCACCCTTGGTTAGTAAATTTTACACTATGATTATTATCACATATTTGAGAGATGCTTAATAAGTTGTGTTTTAACCTTTCTACATATAAAACATTCTCAAATAAAGGGAGGTTAAAGAGTTGAATTGTACCTTAGCTAATAATTCTGCGGTTGCTACCATCACCGAATGTGACTGAACCATTAGTCATATCTTCAAGATTGGTGAATAGACCTTTGTCACCAGTCATGTGTCTGGAGCATCCACTGTATAAGGACCACTTTGAATGGCTTGTTGCTTTGAAAGCAGTGTGGGCAACCAAGCAAGTAACCTTAGGAACCTATTTCATTACAGTCTTAGGTTTAGGAGTATAGTTGGTCTTCTTATGTTTGTAGTTGTTATAAGGCCGACCCATTGAGTTAGATTTTAAGAGCTCCTTAAGTAAATCAACAATTTTCTCAACTAAAGGATTATGATTCTGATTTTTATAGTTGATATGGTTGCTTTTAAGTTTTAAGGTTTGAAAAGTCTTAGCATTTTTAGAATAGTTTTAATTCAGACTTTTCCCTTTTGAGTTTGAAGATTCCCCTTTCACAAATTTATGTGGAGTATTCTTATGTTTGGGAGGAATACTTTTATCGTAGCCCAATCCAGATCGATCGCCACATTTTTTGGATCCGGATAAAAGTTTTTCTAACTAAGGATCACCTTGGACATACCTCCAAGTGTCTTTTAAACTCAAAAGTGAAAAGACTTAAAGTTTTAGTTTTTCATTTTCAAATTTTAAGCTTTCAACTTGGGAGGTTTTGAAATCTAAGTCGCACTTAGTTTTTTCAAAACTATCTGAAATGTGAGATTTTTCTAAAATAAGATTATCAAAATTTTCTTTAAGTTTTGAAAACTTTTCTTTCTGAAATTTTAGTTTTACAACAATTTTACAACTTTCCTTGTATGGGGCATTATAAGCATCTTAAAGATCTTCTTCATTTTCATGATCACTATTCAGATTTTTTTTTACTAGTTGAATCATCATGATCTGAAAAAGTGAACTTAGCTAGAGTCATAAGGGCTTTGACATCATTACCTGACTCGGTTGCAGAATCTTCTGATTCAGAAGAGGCTTCAAAGTCGGAAGATTCATCCCAAGTAGCCAACATACATTTTTTTTTAGGTTTGTCCTTTTTAGGACACTTGTTTGCTAAATGCCCATATTCATGGCAGTTGTAACATTGACTGTCTTTTAAAAATTTTCAGGTTTTAGATTTAGATCTTTTCTTTTCATTAGGTTTTTGTAAATCAACCCTCTTTTTAGTTTTGAAAATCTTATAAAACTTTTTAGCTAAAAGGGCCATATCATCTTTAGAATTTTCTAAATCAGAATTACTACTATTTTCTTGAGAAATACATTTAGAAGATTTAAGGGCGATGGATTTACCTTTAGGAGCTTTAAAGTTTAACTTATAGGTCTGTAATGAGCCAACTAATTCTTCTGCCCTCATATTATCCGTATCATGAAGTTCCTAGATCGCAGTCACCTTTGAATTGAACCGTTCAAGTAGTGAGCATAGTGTCTTTGCACAGACTTTACCTTCTGGGATTCAATCACCAAGACCCCACATAGAGTTGACAATGTCATTGAATCTTGTATAAAAGTCCATGAAAGTCGACAGTGTCCTGAGGCGCTCCCGTGCGAACGCAGGACCGTACATTTCGGTCACACATGTAGGTTTGTTACCCATAAATTCTTCATGATTAAGCTACTAATGCAATTAGGTCAAATTATGTTCCGGCTGGACATGGATCATAGAGCCAGACTGTCGGTCTACACTTGACGACTGTCCGTACAAGCCATGTACTGCCCGAGGAAGGACCAAAAATTTCAAAACTCTGGAGAGTTATATGCCTCACTGGGCTTGTGGTCCCTCGCGGACTACGGACTCAGAAGATGCCCAGAGATGGATAAACCATGGCCATCTAACCAGCACTTGGAAATCGCGAATCACCATGCCTAAAGAAGGAAAACCTTAAAATTTAAACCAATTAGCCCTGTTTCTTGGATCAGATAATCCAGGCATTCCAGCCGTCGGATCTCTTCTAAATTTACATTGAAGGCTAGAGATATTTCACCGCCCTCGCCCACAAATTCTAACCATTGATCGAAGGCCGATAACCGTAAATCACAAATCATACCGCTACGGCAAAACCCTTCATCCGTTTACCGTCAAATTTTACCCGGCCCTTCATCAAACCAGGAGACACCTTATCCATGAATTGGATGGGCCAGGGACCCATCAGGGTGGCCCCAATAGCCAAAAAATGGGCCCACAGGGCCATTGGAGAGATTTCACCTAACTGTAGGGTCAACTGAAATAAAAATATGGATATAAATATTCAGCCCTCTCTCTCTCTCACTCCCATAAACTCCAGCAGTTGAGAGAGAGAGAGAGAGAAGGGAGGAGAGAGCAAGGGTGATTTGGGGAGTGAATTTGGCTGTGGTGCTTGGGATTTGGGAATCCTCGCACCTACACCTCCCAATCGCTGGAAATCGGCGACCCAAATAGTCGTTGGAGCAAAATCCTGCCCGATCTAAGGTAAGGTTGAGCTCCAAAGCACTTCTCTCTAATGTCTAGCTGCATGCATGTCACTGACTATCACTCTATGCAATGCAGGGCCCCGGCACGTTGAGTTTGTAGACCCGGCGACGCTAGCAAGATTCCAGTGACTTGCGGCCAACAATAGGTGCGGACCATTATCTTTTGGCGGCCGATTATCGTGCCTAGTGTAGAATTTAGTGAATGTGTGTGGTGTTTTGCTCCTGCATGTTGCTGAATTTTTGAATTTTATGTTTGAGACCATAGATTTAGGATTTTTCAAAAATGCGGGAAGGGATTTAAGCCCTAACACCCCCAATTATGTGGATTGTTGACTGCATGTTTATTTAGGGTGTAGACATTAAATTTTCCTCAAATACAGCTGATTATTGTGGAGTCATTGTTGCATATAAAACATGTTAGGAGTTAAAGGCTTGAAATGTTGTAAAGTTGCTGATTTGCTAACTAAATTGCATTTAATTCTCATTATGTGACTGATTTATATGATTCATGCTGGCCCATGTAAGACTGAATGGTGTGAATAGTTACATGGCTGTCCATATGGTTAAATAAGTTGGAACACATTGAACACAATCCGTATGGTTTAGCCAAATTTGGTATATTATTGTCCATGTATTTAAATTGCTGAATTGTGCTTGCCATGTGTGACTTATTCCTGAATTTGATGATACATATTGTTTATTAGTGCATAAGCCTCTTATGGATTGGCCAATTAACTGGAATCACTTGGGCAACTTTCTGTTGGACCTACCCACGAGTAATCTAGCCCGATTAGTTAAGCCATGAATCGGCGGCTGTAGTTGAACTACACGAGATACCGTTCTCAGGCCATTCAATTTATGGTGCGACTTATGGGGGCATATTGACTCACCATCGGCTATCCTTATGTGTTAACCATGACTGCATGCCTTTGTAGGAACCCGAGATTCCTCAAGACCTTTGCGCTCACTATTAATTATAAGATTCGGCCCACAAGACTCATGATCCGGCGATGGTAGTATGGGACACTATGCCTGTCACGCCCCAAACTCAAAAAACCGGGCTTACAAAATTCTCGATCGCCGAATCCGGTGCCGACAGCCTCCGTAGTACCCCATTCTTAACTCCCAGCATCCATACGCCAGATTCCGATCCTGGGATCATACAAGGAGAATTTTCTAACGTACATTTAACTCGTAATAAATATAACCACAAGTTTACCCAAATCACAAAAGCAACATCATCATCACATATCCACTAATATAAATATTTGAATACAATGCTGAAAGGGAAATACATATGTCGAAAATCAAAGCTCCAGAAGTCCGCTACATGCTCCAAGCTCCACGCTGCTGCAACCAAACATCACCTACATGTATCTATCGTGCATAAGCTTATAGAAAGCTTAAAGGATGGTGTAAGTGTGTGCACAAGGTAAGTGTCAAGTATTCATTACAATGCCATAATCATACAATATTGAAAATACTAGCAAAATCATGAATCATAAGATATCAGAGTAAGCGAAAATACTGACAAGTCCAGGAGTCATACAATATCAGAATAATGCGAAAACATGCTGATAGGCCCATAAATACCATCAGCCTTATCCAAGCTATGCGATGCAACAATATAATAAAAATAATATCATATATTGATAAAGTAATGTAGATCAGCTATGTAATGTGGAAACATAATGAATCAGATATCAGATATCGAGGATGCAATATAATATACAATTCGGAAGAGCTACGAATACCATCAGCCTCATCTAGCTCATATGAATGCAGAAACATAGCAACCCAAAATGCCATATGCTAAGGATGTAATGCAATATGCAATATGTGGTGAGAATGAAATGACCAAGCTGTAGTGTAAAGTTGGGATGATACTACGTATATCGCAGGCTATGGGGCCTATCACGAAGGGCTTCTATCCAGACCAGTCTCATACCTAAATTTAGATAGAAAGACCCAATGTGGTAAGCTCCTGATCTCAGGTTAGTCGTGCACCCCAACCAAAATCCTAGCCATTGTGAAGGTACACATAACAAATAGTTGCTCACCACCAGCCCGAGTGAGTAGTGAATGAATGAATGAGTATGCAACTCCTGCTCCACAAATCACTACTGTCCATCTCTAGGATCATCACCGGGGTTAGTACACTCCAAACTAGCTACCGCCCCTGTAAGCCGTGCAACCCAGCGAGTGAAAAAGACCTCACTACCCGCCTGCCAACAGTATATTAATGCCTACCCGGCTCGTCGATAGCGGACCCATTTAGGAGCTAGTTAGACTTAGCCTATCTATGCCTACTTCCTCGGGCGGGTAAAACCACACCCCCTCCTAACCGACCATGATACAGTGGGAGACACGGTCTACTGGTATATGGCCCTCATGCCCTCATATACATCCACTCAGTCTCAATGTTGGGGCATCCTCTGGTACCAAGAGGGTTTAGAAATTTTTACCCAGGGCCATCTATGACAGCCTGATGCTAATAACAGATTTTCGGTGTCCTATCTGGCCATCCACGATATGCCTGTGGAGGCTACGGCCCTGATGTCGCTAGGGCATACAGTAATCACAACACACAATGCCAGATGCATGAGTCATACAATCTAGTCATGCATCAATCCTGCACATACCATGTGCTCATGTGATATAACCTCCACCTATCAGGGAGTCCCATAACAACCTGCCCAATGACATATGCAATGGTCAATCACATCTCATAATAAATATGAAGATGATGTGTATGGGCATCTATCATGATGTTATGCTGTCACATACTCATAATCGGTATCAATAATCGACATCAACAATGGGCCTCGACAATGTGGACATTTAACTAACATTGCTCCAAGGAATGGCCCACATAGAGCCTAGCATATAGTGGACTCATGGCTTCGCATAAGGGCCTAATATAGAACACCATGGGCCTTACTCAAGAGCTCAATACACATCACGATGGGCCTCTCACATGGGTCTAAGATACATCACAATGGGCTCCATCGCCTGGCCTCAAATGCACCACAATGGGCCCCATCACATAGGCCTAATATACATCACATTGGGCCTCAAACACGGGCTACACATCACAATGGGCCTTAAATACGGACCGCATATACATCACATTAGGCTTCGACAATCGGAATCGGCCTCGATAATCGGCCTATACAATCGGCCTCGACAATCGACCTCCACAATCGGCCTCCACAATCGGCCTCCACAATCAGAATCGGCCTTGACAATTGGAATCAACCTCGACAATCAAAATCAGCCTCGATAATAGGAATCGACCTCGACAATTAAAATCAACCTCGACAATCGGCCTTGACAATTGGAATCGGCTTCGACAATCGGAATCGGCCTCGACAATAAACCTCGACAATCAGAATCGGCCTCGACAATCAGAATCGGCCTCGACAATCGGAATCGACAATTAGAATTGACCTCGACAATCGACCTCGACTAATGAAAGCGGCCTCATCAATCGGACTCCGCCTCGACAATCAAAATCAGCCTTGACAATCGGCCTTGACATACGGAATCGGCCTCGTCGATCAGACTCAGACTCGACAATCAGAATTAACCTTAACAATCAGCCTCGACAATCGGCCTCAACATACGAAATCGGCCTTGTCAATCAGAGTCGACCTCGACAATCGGAATCATCCTCGACAATCGGAATCAGCCTCGATAATCAGAATCAACGATTGGAATCGACAATCGGAATCAGCCTCGACAATCAGCCTCAACTAACGGAATCGGACTCAGCCTCAACAATCGGCCTCAACATATGGAATCAGCCTCGTCGATCGAACCCAGCCTTAACAATCGAAATCGGCCTCGACATACAGAGCCTCGTCGATCAAACTCAGCCTTAAAATCAGAATCGACCTTGACAATCAGCCTCAACAATCGGAATCAGCCTCGCCAATCAGCCTCGACAAATCAGAATCGATAATTGGCCTCGACAATCAGAATCGGCCTCAATAATCAGCCTCGATAATCAGAATCGGTAATCGACCTCAACAATCAAAATCGACCTCGACAATCGAAATCGGCCTCGATAATTAGAATTAGCCTCGACAGTTAGCCTCTACAATCAGAATCGGCCCCAATAATCTGCCTCGACAATCAAACTCAGTAATCGGCCTCGACAATCGGAATCGGCCTTGACAATCGGCCTCGACAATCAGAATTGATTATTGGCCTCAACAAATCGAAATCGGCCTAAACAATCAACCTCGACAATCGGAATCGACCTTGACAAATCAAAATTGGCCTCGATAATTGGCCTCGACAAATCGGAATCAGCCTCGACAATCAGAATCGACCTCAAAAAATCAGAATCGACCTCGACAATTAGCCTCGACAAATCAGAATCGGCCTCAACAAATCGAAATCGGCCTCAATAATCAGAATTAGTAATCAACCTCGACGTATGGCGGGGTCCATAGATGGTTGGCCGATGATGGATCAAGCAATATCAATGGGGCCCAAGCATTTGGGTTAACCCACTAGAGAACGAAGAGAATGGACCTATCCAAGCCTAAGGGAAGGTCACAATGTAGACATTTAACCATCATTGCCCATCAATGTGGACATTCAACCAACATTGCCCCCAAGGGGTGGCCCACATAAGGTCAAACATATAGTGGGCCCATGGCCTCACACAAGGGCCTTATACACATCATGATGTGTCACATCCATAGGCCTCTCACACATCAGGTGGGCCGCATCATATAGGCCACATATACATCACAATGGGCCTCTAACACGGGCTTAATATACATCACAAATGGCCACATCCCATGGGTCTCAAATATTACAATGGGCCTCTACCCATGGGCTCCAAATACATCACAATGGACCTTAACTCATGGGCCCCAAATACATCACTATGGGCCTCAACCCATGGGCCCCAAACACATCTCAATGAGCCTCAACCCATAAGCCCCGAATACATCACATTGAGCCTCTCAAATACAACAAGTGGGCCGCACTACTTGGGCTGCACCATCTACACTGTTCGTCTATTTTTAGAGATCATTCTAGAGCCTTATGGATCATATTGAAAGATCACCTAGACCATAACACAAATAACAGTGGTGATAGTGATCAAAAGTTCAGTTGGACCACATCACAAATAGCAGTGGAGACAGTGATTTCCACTGTACAAAACTTCACAAGGCCATCATTGAGTGTAATTTCCTTCCAGTCTGTTCATAAGGTCACGAGGACCTAAACCAACCAAAAAAATAATATCATACTGGTCCAAAACTTCTGTGACCCGAGAAAAAAAGGGTTTCAATGGTAAACACTTAATCTCCACCGTTTTTAGCAATGTGGTCCATTTGATAACTAGATCTGTTTTTATTTTTCTTCCCAAGCCCTAGGACGAGCTGATCAAATGGATGGACGGTTTGGACGATTTACATACACCAAGGTGGGGTGCACATATATAGACAGTGTGAATAAAGCACATGCATCATGTGGGACCATGCAAATGTACCGTGTGAATAATACCCACAAGATTGGCGCCAATACAGCAGCCCCGGACTGCTCGCCCAGTAGATGGACAGTCTAGATCGTCATAGCACTGCATGATCGGACCTACAGCTGCTACTAAACAAATAAACGGTGTGGAAATAAGACACTTACACCAAGGTGGGTCCCACCCACACGTGTCACACATGTGGGGTGGGCCCAACAAATAGACAGTTGTGGATATATAATAATACATCAAGGTGGGTTCACAAGCACCGACCAGAGGAACGGTGCAGATGCAATTACATCAACGTGGGTCTAACATGGAGCCCACCACATATAATATATATATTTTTTAAATCAACGTGGGTCCCACATGGGACCCACCATGCATATAATATATATATATATATATATATAATTAAAATTATAGAAATTATATAAAAGGAGGTAGTGTCCAGATGGTTGGACATCCGTCCAACGGACAGTCTGGACTGATGATATGCATTAGCCCACATCAGGTGGGGATCACACCCATGTGGGATCAATCTGGACTGTGTGTATTTCAGACACACATCAGGTGGGTCCACGTACACGTGGTCCACTCACTAAGTCAAGCAAATATTTATGTTTTCCAATCACGCAATCTAGCAGCCTCAGCTGCTGGACGATCCACTACTGGACGGTGGATTCCATACGTCCATCAGGATGGTGTCCACATACATGTGGCCCAACAGCTACATGGCCCAACAGCTACATCTATCCCAATGGGCCATAAAAAAATAGATAAAGAGAGAGAGAGATAAAGAGAAAGACCGGATGGAGATAAGACGAACCCCGCCACTATGGGCCCCTCTAGCTTACAATCACATACATCAAGATGGGTCCCACCTCATGTGGGCCCTTAAATAGAAAATAGAAAAAATATATACTCTAACCTACAAATCACCCACCTTTCCTTCTTCTTCCTCCCTAGCGTTCCAAGGCTCCTAAGAAGCTCCCTCAATGGTGGAGATGATGATCTAAGGGTTGGATTGGGTGGTAGGAAGGTGAGCCACACCTAGCTCTTTCTCATGGAGAGCTTGGACATTGGATCTCTCCTTAGGTTGCTTGGAATGAGAGAGAAATGAGAGAGAGAGGGGGGTGATGTAAGGAGAGAGGGATGGGTGTGTAAGAAGAGGTATGGGTTGGATTGAATTTTAGGTGATAGAGGGATGGGTGGAGAGAGAGAGAGAGTTGACTTTAGGTAAGGGTGGTATAAGAGGGGGATGGTTGCTTGTAGTTGACTTAATTGATGGATTGATGTGATGTGACGTAGAGATTCTCTTGGAATTCACAATGCGTGGCATTTCCCTCAAACTAAACACAGGCCTACATCTCCTGGCCCAGGTATCGCCTCGGTGTGTGAGACGCGACGTCGGAACCACGGCGACGGCGCAGTCCCAAGGGTACAAGTTTCGGTTGAGCCGACTCTGATATATGGGACACGACTCAGGATCTCACGCAAACGATGATAATAGATCGCGGGTCATGGGAATTTAACCGAGAGGACTGAGAAAGCCTACAGAATAGTACGGGCGAAGATACGAGTCTCACAAGGCTAGAGCTATCGGCCTATACTGGGGTGACAAGCCTCCCCATAGTGACCAATGAGCACCATGACTCATGAGCTGGGGACGGTGGTATGGGACACTGTGCCCATGTTGTCGGCCTATACTGGGATGACGACCTCCCCATAGTGACCGCGAGTTGGACTTGAAAGTCACAATTGATTTCGTATGAGCCTAAGGGCCATGAGATTATTGAACCCACAAGGGTTAAGGATCGCGAGAGCCAATTGGCCACGGCCCTAAGTCGTGTGATCAGGTTAGGGCAACATTTCTACTAAGGGTATTACGATTTTCTCAACCTACTGGATGAATGAACTTAATTAATCAACTCAGCTAACATGATCCATGACATTTCATTGCTTACTTTGGCGATTAGGGAGTCGAGGTCGCACTGAGGGAGTGTTTGTCATTTGCGATCGTTAGATGTTGTCGCTCGAGGGAGTGTTGGTAGAAAGAGGCATGCATCATATCATGAACCATACATTTCATTAACAAGAGTATTTAGGAATCTGTGATGTATGCTATTTGTTAAATCTATTCTTTACATGATTATTTGTGTTGTCTATTGCTAATGGTACCACTGAGTTGATCACTCACTCACACTTTGGGATGGTGTTCTAAAACACCAACCAGACTCTGGCATAGATGCAAGAACCTTGAAGTAAGATGCATTAGACGATGTCAGTGTGGACGATGACGAGGAGTTAACATACTTCCAGACATTTAGCGGACCTTACTAGCGTAATGGATGATCTCGGGCCTGGGCCAGGGCCCAACTTTCTTCAAGAGAGGTGAGAGGATGGGACTAGGTCCCTAATGAATGTTTGTTTCTTAGGATTATGAGGTTTTATGCTAGTTCATAACTTTATTAGTAGCACTTGGATTGTTGATGATTTATATTTAAGTCTCCGATGATTAGTTACCTTATGTTGATTTAATATTTCTTGACTTCTTAATATCCATATTTGCATACATATGAGGCCCGTTAGGATACACATAGCACTTGAAAATTCGAGAGTCGTGTTCTTACTCGGCCCTTGAATTTCAAGTTGTTACAGACTGTGTCTTTGATTGCTTTTCACTAATTACATCTATGGAATTGATAACATGTGTAACTTATTCCTAATGGAACCCACTGAGTTGATCACTCATTCCCACTCTAGGACGGTGTTTTAAAAAACCAACCAAACCATATTTTAGATGCAAATACTAGGAATCCAATGCGTTGGAGGAGGCTTGCACAAAGTCGGAGGAGTCCTTGTTCTTCCAGTTGCTGCATGGGCCGATGTCGGACACCTGCAAGACGTCGATGAGACTTTAGAATTGACTCATTTGTATTTTTAAAACTGTAAACTTTCCTCAGTTATAGTCTTGTACTCTGGATAGACATATTTTACTTATTAAGTGATTTACTAGCATTAAAATTTATGTTTATTCTAGGGTACATCGCATACACTATTTTAATTCTATGAACTACTCAAATGCCAGGTAAATGAACTATAAGATCTGACCTCCGCAAAGCATAAGAGCCACCCTGGATGTCGGGAGTTGAGTATCTACTCGGCCCCTAAAATTCGGGGCGTTACAGAATGCCAAGAAGCTTTCATGATGCTTAAGGGTATGTTGACAACCGAACTGATCATGCAACCACCCGATTGGAGCATACTTTTTTAAATCATGTGGAATGCGAGCAACTATGTTGTTGGGATGGTATCTGGATAAAGAAAAGATAAAAGGCCCTATGTGACTTACTATGTGAGTAGAACTCTAAAAAAATCCCAAGTCAACTACTCTACTACGGAGAAGGAACTCCTTGTCGTAGTCTTTACCTTAGACAAGTTTACATCCTATTTGATAGGGTCTAAAATTATAATTTTTACTGAACATTAAGTACCATCTTGCTAAGAATGATACTAAGCCACATTCGTTGAAATGGATCCTCCTACTCCAAGAGTTTTATTTGGAGATTATAGACAAGAAAGGAGTAGAGAATGTACTGGTTTACCATTTGTCTCACCTTGTTCTCTCTAATTTTATGCAAACGATACCCATTAAGGACACGTTCCTAGATGAATAATTGTTTTCAATCTCCCATCCACCTTGGTTTGTTGATATCGCAAACCATCTTACCAAAGGAGCAATACCTATTCATTGGACTACGCAAGATTATAAGAGATTTTTAACTGAGGTACGCAAATTCTTCTAGGATGATCCATACATGTTTGAATATTGGCCAGACCAAATCATAAGGAGATGTGTTCCCAACAATTAACAATCTAGTGTCATCTCCTTTTATTACTCACAAGCATGTGGAGGTCACTTTTTGCTCGAGACCCAGGGGAGGTTTTTAACGGATTAGACTCTTGGGCTCGAAACTAAGGGCCCTCATCCACAGACAGACGGCCAAATAGAGAGACACGTTGCTAGAGGAGTACCAAAGAAACTTCGTGAGTGCTAGCTAAAAGAATTGAGTAGAGCTGTTGGACGTAGCAAAATTCTACTATAACTTGCAAAAAAGCTGTGCATCCGCCCGTTTGAGCTAGTAATTGGCCAACAACCTTTGGCTCCCCACATGGTTGTAACCAGCTACATTGGTAGAAGTCCCTCTGCCTAGTTGTTTGCTAAAAACTGGCACGAACAAACTGAATTGCAAAAGCATACTTAGAGAAGGCTGTCAAGGCAAGGAAAACCACTGCCAAAATTCTTCAATGTGGTTTCTATTGCCTTACAATGTTTAAAGATACCCATGAGTTTTGCAAAGCGTGTCAATGATGTCAAAAGTTGAGAGGAATTTATCATAGAAATATGATGCCTTTAGCCCAAATTTAAATTGTGGAAATTTTTTATTGTTGGGGCATTGATTTGATAGGACCATTCCCCTCTTCCCTTAGATACCTTTATATTCACCTAGTAGTCGACTATGTTTCAAAGCGGGTAGAGACAATTCCTTGTAGAACCAATGATCACAAACTTGTTCTTCAAGTTTTTAAAGAGAATATCCTATGTAGGTTTGGAATGCCTCAAGCTATCATCAGTGGTGAAGGCTCTCACTTTTGTAATAGGCCATTTCAGAATTTAATGAGAAAATATGGCATTACATACAAAGTGGCTACTCCCTATTACCCATAAACAATTGGGCAAGCTGAAAGATCAAATAATGAAATTAAATAAATATTAGAAAAGACAGTAAACTTGGAATGCAAGGATTGGTCTCTTCAACTAACCGATGCATTCTGGGATTATTGTAGAGCATTTAAGACCCCTATTGGATTGCCTCTCTATAGACTCATTTATGGTAAAGCTTGTCACTTGCCCATGGAGTTGGAACATAGAGTTTACTGGGCTATAAAGAAATTCAACTTTAACTTAGATAAAGATAGCTCGTTGCGTAAACTCCAACTTGTGGAGTTAGAAGAAATCTAGAATGAGGGATATAACAATACAAGGATTTACAAAGAATGCATGAAAGTGTTTTATGATAAGAACATTTATAGAAAAACCTTTTATAAAAATCATAAGGTTCTTTTGTACAACTCTCACCTCCATCTTTTCTCAAAAAATTGAGATCCAAATGGACCAGCCCTTTTGTTGTTAAAACTATTTTCCTAAGTTCAGTATGTTGCTTGTTATGTGTATTTTTCCTTAGTAAGCGTGAATTTTAACTTATTAGATGATGATTCTTTTGTAATATTTACTTAGAAACGTGCCTATAACCATGTAGAACTATTAAATTTTCTAAAACTCTCAAATCTAAAATATTTATGATTTTACCATTAACCTAGACCCTTGATTTCTAAATCACATGGTTCCCATGATTCGATTGACCATATATTTTATCCTATGCCCATTTATCATAAATGAACTATACATGTTAATTTTCAGCCCTTGGATCATGGTAAAAGTGACCCAATTTCCAAATTAACCTTGAACCCTTGATTTTAGTATCCACCGAGTGCGGAAAGCTAATGGGTAGTCGTAAGCAAATATTTTCCTTCATATGACTTACTTATATTGCCCATCATGTGGACCAAATGTGTAATGCCCCGAAATTTCAGCTCTCATGAATAACATGATGGACTGAGTTCCAGGGTGTTAACTTGGATATGTCAAGGATATTACCCACATATCCCTTTCATTCACTTCAATTTACATTATCATTAAATTCATAACATAATCGATGAAAATTAAAATCTTATGCCATAAAGGTTTCTAAACTGAGCACAAAGTCTATAAATAATCAATCAAAGTCCATTTGTCCTCCCATTAAGGGCATTATTACATCTTTAACAAAAAAATCAAACTAAAATGAAAGGACAAGCTATAGATGTCCTAGAGGGGGGTGAATAGGACAATACAAAATATTTCAAAATAGTTTGGAATAATAAAACAAATACTCTCAATTGCTTAGAGTATTGAAATCTTGATTCTAAATAGTTTGTAGGAGAACCTTCACCTAAAAGATTTAGGCAGGACAACCTTATTTCACGACATCTTTGAGATCAAAATATCAAACTTAGCAAGAGACAATCAATCACAAGGAAAGCAATAAATAAATAAACATTCACCATCACTACTTGAAGAGTTATAGTGGTTCAGTGCTTAACCCCACACCTAATCCACTCCCAAAATTACTACCCACGTAATTTTGGCTTTCACTATTTCAAGGTTTTCACGGGTTCACATTAACAACCTAATACAGTTCTTGTGATTTTCACAAGCTATCACAACAAAACCCATTTTGTAATTTTCACGGGATCTCCACAAAACAACCCGCTGAGATTTTCATACTATCACCAAAAAAACCCAAAAGATAATAAATGAAAGTACAGTACTTATCTTCTGATATCGAGTCGTAACTGTAGTGTGATTGCAGAGATCTTCTTTCTTGGGATATTGATAAAGATGTATATGTGTTCAACCCAAAAATAATATAAAGATCTAATGTATTTTCAATCATAATATTAAAAAAAAAAAAAAACCTGATGCTGTAAATTCAATTCTCTAATTCTCAAGTAAAGTTGGGATTACTCTATTGAAAATGATTAAAACTAACTTGAGAAAGAGAATAGAATAAGCTAAATTAAATATCAATTTATGACACAAATAGCTTAAGAAGACCTTGACTTTCTCTCATTGCTTGAGTATATTACTCACAATTTTTCGTTGTTGAAACAAATGAGAGAAGGCCTCTATTTATAACCAAAGGTCTTGAAAAATTCGGCTGGCCTGATTTTTAGTTCGGCTAGCCGAATTTCAACAGCACTTAGATTTCACAAGATAAGATCTTTCAAAATTTTGGTTGGCCTAAGCCAAAATTTGGCTGGCCAAACCTCCAGTTCAGCTAGCTGAATCTCCTTGAGATCAGAAAATCAAATGTTGTTAGAAACTTGACCGAACACATTCGGGCTAGCCAAACTTGACGCGAAAATTTTTTATCTTATTGTATACTTGCCTGAAATGTGATGGGTTAGCCAAAGGTAGTTAGGCTGACCAAACTAAAACTCGGGCTGGCCTAACTTCAATATATTTTACTTAGAATTATGTTCATTATGATACCATATGAAATACACCTATCCTATGGCCATTCTATGGTTATACCACCTAATGTTTGACACATACAAATCGAACGAAGATAATTTAAAGCTTCAGATGTTTAGTCTTCCTTGAAATGTTGATTTGATCTCTATATAATCTTCATGAGTTGTTGAAGAATATCTTCATGAGTGCTTGTGATCCATTCGGGACTATGAAATTTGACAATCCTAATTGTGCTTTAAGTATAAGCACTTACAATCATAGAAAAAATGAAAATAAAGTAGTAGTCCCTCCTAAGTCGGTTCTGCTTCATCATCTACCATCTATTGGCATGAGCCTTCATAAGCCTCATTTGAAGGTTCACTATCTTTTACTAGATCATCACCTACATTAGCTAGATTGTTTGTTTAAAAAGAGAAATAAGTTATTGCGGTTCAACTTAGTGAGGGCATCCCTCCAAGATTAGCACAATAATACCTAGAGTTGTACATGAACTGAGTTAGCTCGGTTAACTCGATCAACTTGACTCGAAAAATCTCAACTCGACTCGAATCGAAACTGTGTTCAAGCAGAATTGAGTGGATTTTATGAAACTCGAAAAAATTCGAGTCAAGTCCGAGCTTGACTTGACTTGACTCGATCTTGGGCTCGAACCCAACTCTGTTCAGCTCAAATCAAAAAGTTGACCAGGTATATAAACCCGGTCACCCAAATAGGTTTTTTATATATTAAAAAAAACACCCTAATCCTCTAGCACCTGAGTCCTGGCCCCACTCAACGGCTACCCTCTCTCCTCTCCTCTCTCTCCAGGCGTCCGTCCGACCCCACCCAATCGATCCTCTCCTCTCTCCTCACCATTCTTTAGCACCTGATCGGTGACCACTGTCATCTCCCCTCTTCTCTCTTTCTCTCTCTCTCCATTCTCCAGTGTCCAACCGGGTGGCCTACAACTGAAATGTATGTTCCTCTCCTTTCCTCATCGCCTCTCTCTCTATTTATCAATTATCACTCACATTGCCTTAAGCCAAACTTTGGCGACTGGCAAATAATGTCTGTCCGGTTATCAAACCCCACTCGACCACTGTCCCGGTAGTTGTGGCCCAATCGAACAGTCGAACCCCACCCAACCACTGGCCAAGTGGCTCTGGTCCACTCGGACGGTCGGACGCCACTCAACCATTGGCCCGGTGGATGCAACCCACTCAGTACACACACATATGAAAGGACGAGCTATAGATGTCTTAAAGGGGGGTGAATAGGACAATAAAAAATCTTTCGATATAATGCATAATAATAAAATAAATACTCTTAATCGCTTGGGGTATTGAAATCTTAATTCCAAATAGTTCGTAGGACAACCTTAACCTAAAAGATTTAAACACGACAACCTTATTTCATGACGTCTTTGAGATTAAAATATCAAACTTAGCAAAAGACAATCAATTACAAGGAAAGAAATAAATAATTAAACATCAACCATCACTGCTCAAGGAGTTATAATGGTTTAGTGCTTAACCCTAAACCTACTTCACTCCCAAACTTACTACCCACGTAATTTTGGCTTTCACTATTTTAAGTTTTTCACAGGTTCACCTTAACAACCTTATATAGTTCTTGTGATTTTCATGGACCATCACAACAAAATCCAATTTGTGATTTTCACGAGCTCACCACAAAATAATCCGCTAAGATTTCCGGGTTGTCTCAAAAAATCTAAAAGATAATAAAACTAAGTACAGTACTTATATTCGGATGTCAAGTCGAAGACATAACTGTAACTTGATTGCAGTGATCTTCTTTCTTGGGATATTGATGAAGATGTATATGTGTTCAACACAAAAAGAATATAGGGATCTAATATATTTTCAAGTAATAAACAAAAACCCTAATGCTACAAATTCAATTCTCTAATTCTCAGGTAAAGTATGGATTACTCTATTGAAAATGATTAAAACTAACTTGAGAAAGAGAATAGAATAAGTTAGATTAAATATCAAATTTACCGCATAAATAGCTTAAGAAGGCCCTGACTTTCTCTCCTTGCTCAAGTATATTATTCACTATTTTTTGTTGTTGAAATGAATGAGAGAATGCCTCTATTTATAGCCAAGGGATTTAGAAATTCGATTGGCTTGATTTTCAGTTCAGCTGGCCGAATTCCAACGATATCGTTCCAATGGCACTCGGATTTCACGAGATAAGAATTTTTAAAAATTCGTTGGCCCAAGCTAAAATTCGGTTGGCCAAATCTCCCTGAGATCCAAAAATCTAATGTTACTAGAAACTTGATCAAACACTTCTGGCTAGCCAAATAGATATGTTGGGCTAGCCGAACTTAATGCGAAAAAATCCTACCTTACTGTATACTTTGCCCAAAATGTGTTGGGTTAGTCGAAGGTAGTTAGGTTGGCTGAACCAAAAGTCAAGCTCACCTAACTTCAATGTATTTTACTTAGAATTATATTTATCATGTCACCATGTGAAATACACCTAACCTAGGGTCATTCTAAGGTTATAACATCTGATGGTTGATACATACAGAATGCTTCAAACTTCGAACGATGCATATTTAAAGCTTGAGATGTTGAGTCTTACTTGAGATGTTGATCCAGTCTCTACGTAGTCTTCATGAGACATCGAAGAACATTTTCATAAGTGCTTGTTATCCATTCGAGACTACGAAATTTGACAATCCTAATTTTGCTTTAAGTATAAGCACTTCCAATCTCCCCCTTTGTCAATTTTGTAAAAAAAGCACAATCATACACAACTCATCATACAACATTACAACATCTCATAAACTCATCATACTAATACGTGCTTCAGTTCAAAAGAACATTTGTACACCACCTGTAGTATCATATCTTACAGTTCTTACTTGATGTTCCCCCTTAGAACAAGCATAGTAGCTCTCCCTTAGCACTTAATCAAAGAAAAAAATGTATATCCAATCTATTTTTTCAGCACCCAAATATAATCCCATATCATATCATGCATCAGAGAAAAATAGCATATCATGCATCAGAGAAAAAAATTTCATTCATATTCATTTCTCTATATCCCATATCATGTATCAAATAAATCATATCATTCATCAAATAAATATAATCTCTCCCCCTTTGTGTCAAAAGTTGACAAAGGAAGAAATAAATCAAAACTATGCATAATAAAAGGCATGAAGATAAAGGATAACGTCATAAAGATTAATGATAAGATCTTCCAAATGTATAAAGACAATTATCTAAATAGTCTAAAGTGAAACCCAAGTAAGAGTGCAATAAATCCAAGGAGTAATAAAGAGTTATTATAGACCATAAATGTATAATTATTCTGATTTAGAGGAGGATAGTGCAGGCATCTCAGGATTATTAATCTTCAAACTCATGTTAAAGCGATAAAAGTACTTTTTAACGTACTTCATGTGTTGGTTTTGAGTTTGAAGAAGTCATGGGATACTTGTAAAGCATCCACCTTCTTCTCTAAATTATCTAACCTATCAGAAAATTAAGAAGGTTGGAAATCAAAATCATTCGTGTCTCCCGATTATTCCAAATCAGCAAAAATGTCATCCATGTTGATGTCACCTTCACGAGCTTATTCGAATTTGTATTTCCAAAAGTGAGTTCAGTTTCCGATGCTTCGATCACGGGAATTTGAACATTAAAGCGCAAAGCAAGGGAAGTCATGAGGAATGTAAAAGTTGGACCTACATATGTTGTACGGCTCATCTCGAATTGTTCCAAACCTACAACTTCTAATTTGGGTGTCACAATGGAGTGTGCCACACAACGTTGGAATCGTAGCTCCCATGCAGTCGCTAGGGTATAAGTCTCGGGGTGTGCAGTACTAAAATAGGGTCGTGATCAAAACTCGTCAATTTGGTCTGCCAGCAACATGCCAGTGTCGAAGTCAAAGCATACAGAAGGTCTCACGAGTTTACAGGTCTTACATATCTAACCATTTCTGAAAAAATACTAAGCATACATCTCTGAAATGTCGCGGGAGCATTACATAGCCCGAACAGCATCCTTCGGTAAGCAATAGTGCCAAATGGGTATGTAAAGGTAGTCTTCTCTTTATCTACATGGGCTATCTCAATCTGACTATAGCGCGAGTACTTGTCTAAGAAGCAATAATAGGAGTGACTGGCCAATCTTTCCAAAATTTGACCAACAAAATGTAAGGGAAAATGGTCTTTCCTCGTGATGGTATTCAACTTCCTGTAGTCAATGCACATTCTTCAACCAGTGGTAACTATTGTTGGCACGAGTTCATTGGGTATGATGGTAATTCCAGACTTCTTAGGCACCACTTGAGTTGGACTCACCCACTAACTATCAGATATAGAGTAAATGATACCCACATCCAACAGTTTCAACACCTCCATCTTATCCGCATCCTTCATGTTTGGATTTGATCAATGTTGTGGTTGCCTTGATATGTCGGCATTCTCTTCTAGGTGTATTTGGTGAATGCAAATCATTGGGTCAATTCCCTTGAGATCCATAATAGTCCATCCTATGGCATTCTTGTGTTTTTTAGAGTAGCAATCAGCTTGCTCTCTTACTCATTATTCAAGTGGGAAGAAATCACAACTAGATATATGTATCCTTGACCTAAATAAACATACTTCAGCTTAGATGGTAATGGTTTTAGGTCAAGCTTTGGTGGCTTGATGCTAAATGGTAGAGGCTTTAATCTATAAGGGCGTGTTTAGATTTTGGCCCAAATGGTACGGCATAGTATTTTTTAATAAAATATACATTTCAACTGGTTCGAATCCAAACATCAACACGTGGTCTTCTAGCAGCCCGAGTACATCGCCGAACCATTTTACGTTGTCCACACATCTCGTCCGTCAGACTATAATGCAGGCTATAGTGTTGTGCTTTCATTGCACTGCACTGCCATATCAGAGAGATTAAAAAAATAATAATAATAACCTTCTCATCCGAGTGGTTCAACGGACCATTCCTTGATGCTACTCTCTCTTTTGTTTTTCTCCTACTTCTCACAGCATCGGATGTGAGAGATCCTCCAGGTGGTTCAGCATGAGATATGTTATTTATTTTCTCATTTGGGGGTTGTTGGTAATCAGATTCATGGGGCACCAGATGGGAAAAACAATCACAAGGAGAAGGAAGAATTGCTATCTCAGTCATTGAAAGTTTGACCCTCAATCAAAAGTATCAGTTCTGGAACATTAAAACAATGGGTATGCTCCAAAAGAACCAATCTTCCAAAAAATCTCAATGGCAGAGATCCAATGCTTGTGATGGAGAACCGGTCGATCGAAAGAAACTGATCAGTTTCATCCAATGCTTCTGCAAAGAGAAGTCTTGTTCTGAAACTCAAGAGATTGCCAGAGAATTCCATGGATTCTCCAAGGAGCAAGAGAGTGGAGACCTTGTCCAACGTGGATGGTCTCGCAAATAATGGGAACAAGTCCCTAGAACTGCCCAGCATAGCTTCAATCTGTCAACAAAAGGCACTTCTGCTAAAGCTGGTGGATTTGCATTAAAATTTGCAAGAGCTCTCGAAAATCAAGTCTCTTCTCCGAGAAGCAAGAGAGTGGATATCACACTAATTTTTGAGTTAGGGCATCTAGACGGTGAGGATCGCCGTACTTCATGGCTGCAGCCAGTGCAGCACAACCAAGACTCCACTCCCAAACATTGAGTGCGAAAATCCAAAATGTTGACGTATACAAGTGTACTCATACCCAAATAATGTGAGTGGTAATCACAATTCCCATGCCAACTTGCTACAATGTCGCGAATACCGTGACGGGATAATTTTACATTGCACTACAATACTATACGCGAATCCAAACAGGCCCTAAGGGGCAAATTTTCAAAGCCTAGCCTCGACCAGTTAGTTTCATGTATCGACTCAAAATTTAACAAAGTGCTCAATATATCTAAAATCATGTGATCATCAAAATCCATAAAGTTAGCAATACATGCTTCTGAGGGGTAGGAAATTGTAGCCAATATGAGTTCCTCCTCCACGAGTGTGTTAATCATGTTTACCTTGTGGATCTAATCTACATCCCCAAGTTGTTTTGCAGAAATTGAACATGTTCACTTCCAATTTCATGATCCCAAAGGACAATTTCATCACTCAATTCTGGTAATTGATTATTGCATTTTGAAGTGGCTAGGAATGGGGGTCCTAGGATGACCGGAATCTGAACCGTATGTGTGTTTAAAACAAAAACCATATGTGTTTAAAACAATTTCATCACTCAATTCTGGTAATTGATGATTGCATTTATAACCATATGTGTGTTTAAAATGATAAAGTCTACTGGGTAGTAGAACTTATAACTCTGGACTAACACATCTTCAACTACCCCTCTCGGTATATGAATAGATCGGTCAGCAAGTTATAGGGTTGTCTTGGTGGGTTTTAATTCACCAAGGCCCAATTTTTTGTACACTGAGTAGGGTATGAGGTAAATGCTTGCCCCCAAGTCTAGCCAGGCTTGTTCGATCCGCAACTTTCCTATGATACATGAGATCGTAGGGCTCCTTGGGCCTTTATATTTTGAGGGAGCGTCCTCCTTGATAATCACGCTCACTTGTTCCGTCAAAAAGACATTCTTTTGCATATTTCATTTGCATTTAACCATGCAAAGGTCCTTAAGAAACCTAGCATAAGAGGGAATTTTCTTAATCACATCCAACAAGGGAATGTTGATTTTGACTTATTGAAAAATCTTTAAGATCTCATGATTCTCTGATGAGAGTTTTGATGAGACTAGTCGTTTAAGAAACGGAGCGACAAGCTTGTGCTCATGTAGCGGCTCTTTATCATGTGGGATATGGCCATCATCGCTTTCAGATTTATCAGAATCCTTAGGCATGTCGGCCTTAATTGGTATCGTCTTGTCTATTTTCTTACCACTTCTAAGAGTGGTGATTGACTTAACTTGTTCCACATGTGGGTTAGAATGATTCGAATCACTCACTTCATATTTTCCTATTGGGTTAGGCTAAGGTTGGGCTTGGAAAGGTCCCTTTTCTCCTTAACAGTCAAGTGTGATTCAATCATTGAAATTGATATTTTAAGATCACTTGTAGCCTGCATGGTGGTTTGATTGAAGTGCATTTGCTCTTGCATGAATACTTGTAATGTCTCCTCAAGGGTCCTCTTTTGTGGTTGCACTTGTGGTGGATTTTAAGGTGCAAGGAGAGGTCCTTGAGGAGTGCTTGCATTAGCGGTTGGCCCGTTTCTCCAACTAAAGTTGAGATGATTCCGCCAGTTAAGACTATACGTGTTAGAGTTTGACACACTGAATAAGTATTGGTAAGCATTTATGCCATTCACTTGAGCTTCCAACACATCCTAAAAATTTGAGATTGTAGGACAATCCTTTGTAAGGTATGCATCACTCTCGCATATGCCACATACACTTTCCACAACCACGTTGGTGGGTTGGATCACTTCCACCTTCCTCAATTCCATGGCCTTAACTTTTTGAGTGAGACCCATAATCTTTGCATTTACATTATCTTCCTCCTTAAAGACATTTCTCATTTTTTTTTTTTAGGGTTGGGCTTGAAATTACTCGATTTGTTGGTGGTGACCCATGATTGTGCGTTTTCAACCAACCTATCAAGGTAATCCAATGCCTCCTATGGGTCCTTTGATATGAACTCACCATTGTACATCATTTTAATAAATTGGCGCATATTTGAATTCAGTCCATCATAGAAGAAACGGATTACTCACCAAATTTCATAACCATGATATGGGCATGTAAGTAACAAGTCCTTAAATCTCTCCGAACATTGGAAGAATGTCTCGTTTTCCTTTTGGGAGAAATTCATGATGGTGCGCCTTAAGGTCTTGGTTTTATGAACTGGAAAGAACATTTTAAGGAACTCCCAGGTCATCTCAGCCCATGTGACTATTGAGCGCGGTCTCAGCGAATGGATCCATGACTTGGCCCACTCCTTTAAAGAAAAGGGAAATAACTTAAGTCTAATGACATCTTGAGAGACGTTGTTGTACTGCAAAGTCACTACATTCACCAGAAAAATCACACAAGATGGTGTGGTTGTTCATGCCTGCTTAGGTATATTTGGAGCATTCATAGCCATGATTTGAGATGTTTCAAGTGTACTTATATATTTTCTAACTCAATGGTGGATGGAAAACCCATCGACTAGACTTCCTTCACTTAGAAGTCGTTGTGTATGGTCCCTTACCCACTTGGGCATAAACCAAGCAC
Source organism: Magnolia sinica (assembly GCF_029962835.1). NCBI lineage: Eukaryota > Viridiplantae > Streptophyta > Magnoliopsida > Magnoliales > Magnoliaceae > Magnolia > Magnolia sinica. The sequence continues at coordinate 103,251,669 of NC_080574.1, read as the reverse complement.
CAGAAACTAAGTTTTAAACATAAACATAGAAAAATAAAATCCTACAATAAAAATTAAAAATCCTACAATAATTAGAATCAACTAAAAAGCAATAAAATGAGGGAATAGAGTTATCAGTTTAGAAGAACTACGAATAATGATGTTACAAAAATAAAAAATAAAGAAACAATGTTAGTTAAAAAATTCTATAAAAACACCTAACTAGAACTATACTTCATAGAATTAAACCCTAAAAACAAAACCATAAGTTAGAACTATAAATCAAAGACTAACCTAAACCTATGTATTCTCAATGCAAAATTCTTCGGCAACAGCACCAAAAACTTGATCAAACACATGGGTTAACAACCCTAAGTATACGGCTGCGATGTAGTAATAATCCGTTAAGACCGATATCGATTCACAGGGAATTTGGTGAGAATATACTAAGAAATTAATCTAAGAAAAACGGTTAGTCTGAGTTTTTAATTCGGCAGAATAGAAGAATTGTAAGAAAAAAATTATAAAAATGACTAATGATCCAAAAATCCCCAATCAATAGACATTGAATTTAATTCATCTACTCGAGTTGATAACTCAACTAGAAGTGGATTCCAATCCATTCTAATAAAAAGATAACACGGCAATATCAATAAAAAAAAACATCCAACATAGATTAGAATCATGATAGGCTTGATCTCTCATGAAGATTTAAGTAATCACATAGTAGGAAATTGAAAGCATCTAACCCAGAAGCAACACTTGATTAAACAACTTTATAGATTGATTCCTTCCCCAATTTAGAAATTCAATTATATCCAATCACAATTCAACTTAAAAATCTGAACTTTCATTGAAGAAACGAACTAAACATCAAATATTCATTAAAAGGTCCATCCTGTCACGCCCCAAACTCGGAAACCGGGCTCACAAAATTCCCGATCGCCGAATCTGGCGCCGACAGCCTCCGTAGAACCCCATTCTCGGCTCCCAGCGCCCATTCGCCAGGTTCCGATCCTGGGATGCTACAAGGAGGATTTTTAACTTCAGTTTGATTCGTAATAAGCATAACCAAAGGCATAACCCACAAACAACGACCAAAAACTCCATCACATTTCCACTATAATCAAAAACTTTACAGGTACAATGAGCATAAGGGAAATACAATGAAGATAGACCAAAACTCCAAAAGAAGATCAGCCACGCGTCCAAGCCTCAGCGCTGCTGCGATCCAACGTCACCTGCACGCAACGGTCGTGCATAAGCTTATAGAAAGCTTAGAGGGTGGTGAAAGTGTATGCTCAAGGTGATAATGTAGCTATGCAGTATCAGAGTAATGCGGAACATGCTGATGAATGCTAAGAATCCCATTAGCCGTACCAAGGCCATGCGGTGCAAAGAATGATGTCGGCCATACCAAGGCCATGCAATGCAAAATGCAAGTCAAGCATACAAATCCTCATCTAAGTCCACATGTCAATACGGCTCAAATCGGGAATCCACGGTCTAGTACACTCCAAGCCGATTGCCGCCCCATCGCGCGCAATAAGGTGAGTGAAAAGACCTCACTATCCGCCGCCAATATCGGGCTCGGCTCGTCAATAGCGGACCCATTCCTCGAGCCGGTCGAACTACACTAGCATTGCCCCCTACTCTCGGGTGTAAGGCCGCACCCCCTTCCAACCGACCACGACACGCTGGAAAGCGGGACCGTCTGTAATCGGCACTCGGCGCTCATGCACCCACTCGGTCAGACGTTGGAGTAACCTCCTGGTACCATAAGGGTTTAGGGACTTTCACCCAGGGATATCTATCGCACCCCATGTAGAACAAGATTTTCGGTATCCAATCTGTCAACCATGATATGCATGTGGAGGCTACGACCCTGATGTCGCTAGGGCATATAGTAACCATGTCACACAATGCAAAATGCATGAATCACACTATCCAGTCATGCAGCAATCCTGCACATAGCGCTCATGTAGGGCAACACCCCCTGTACGGGAGCCCCTAAACAATCTGCCCAAAGGCATATGCTATGATCAGTCATTTCTCATATCAAGCATACGTATGATGCATATGATCATGAATCATGAAATTAAACATGCTATATAGGATGGATGATGTACATAACGAAGGTGGGCCTAGACGGCCTACACATAACACGCACGAGCCTAACAATGGGCCTTAGGGAATGTCATGATGCGGACATTTAACCACACTATACTTGCAATGTGGACGTCAAACCACCATTGCTCCCAAGGCATAGCCCTGACGTAAACATCATTACATAAGTCATGCTGGGATCGTACATTGCAATGGACCTTAGGCACGTCCCATTAGGCCTTAAATACGTCAAATGGGCCATATCATATGGGCCTTGTATTCATCAAGTGGGCCACATCACTGGGCTGCACCAATGGGCCTTATGTGCATTGCAATGGACTATAAACTGTGGGCTTTAGAACGTATCAAATGGGCCTAATCTTATGGGCCTTATGTGTATCAAATGGGCCACACCAATGGGCCCCA